>NW_009927656.1:0-32384 GCF_000696875.1 Nestor notabilis | reverse complement strand
ATTATAATGCAGCAGGATTCGGTAGTCCTGAGTTTCTTGATTACAAACAAGGTATGCTTTCTGCTTTCCTTTTCTTACTGTATTTCCCTTCCTTTATTTGACTGCAGCTCCTGAGGGGTGCTAGGCATTGTGCAGATGCAGAGGCACAGGTTCTGTTGCAGTCTAAACAGACGAGAGAGAGAAGCATCACTCCAGATAAACCCTTGTCAGTATTTTCTTCCTTCTCCTAAGGGATTTCTGCTGCCTGTCCCTTCCTTCCAAGTGCAAAATGTCCCTGGGCAGATGTTTAAGGGTATTTTGCTTTCCTTCGTGTCAGATCACCATCTGACAGATTTCTGTCCATCAAGACTCAGTGGGACAGGACAGTCAGATGGGAGCTGGCACGCTAATGGTTCTTCCTAAAAAGTGGGGACTTACCCATCCTTCTCTTCTACACTCCTGTTTCCTATCCTTGTGACCACATTCATCCATTACTTAGTCTTCCATCTCTCAGAGCACCTGCTGATTTGCCCTTTTCCTCCTTTTTTTAGCTCTCACAGCTGACAAGAAGATGTTTTGTTTCCACTTTCAATTCCTTTTCTTTCCTCCTGTCCCTAGCTGCAGACTCCTGTGATGCTGGTGAATCCTGCAGCACCTTTTCTGAGGATTCAGTGTGAGAAGACATGGATATCCCTGCAGTTTGGCAGCTGACAGCAACCACAGCATGTGCTGCCTGTCTAAGTTGTCTCCAGTTGTGATTTGGGGCTACATTTAGCAGTGATCAATGTTTTGTAATTGTAATTCAGGCTTTTAAAAATCACATGGCATTAGTAAACATAAATGCTAGTCTTTTATTTATCTTCCAGTGCTTGTGGCTTTAGTTTTAATGTGGCAAAGAAATATTCACATTATGAAATATTTAAAATCACAGAATAAGGACTTTCAGGAAGATCCCCAAATTGCATGATAAGACACAAAGATCTGGCAACACAGAGCAGGGTGCAGAAGAACTGGCAGCCGATGCTCCAGCTCCAGCTGCATGCACTTGAGGGCTGGAGTTCAGGGAGATTAATCCCTCATGAAAAACACATGCCTTTTATATCTCCTGTGAGTGGTTGGGCCTAATAAGAGATATTGACATCCCTAAAAAGACAGCAAATGTACAGAAAGCAAGTTAAAAGCTTTCATGTGCTTGTGCATAAGGGTTGCAGCTGATATGCCTGCAGTACCTTACGTCCAGCTGACTTAGATATCAATAGCAGGATAACTCACAGCAACACAACCTTTGGCAAACGGTTGTATAGATGCTGCACTGAAGCTTCAGGCACCATTGCTATTAGAACCCAAGACAGCTAACTTAGAGCTCATTATCTCTCTCTCTGCTATAGTCACACTCTGGCTGAGAGAATCATCCATCAGAAGATGCTTGTTGTGTCACATGAATCTTCAGTGCACTACCCAAAATGACACCTGCTGCTCTACCAGACACCTGCTCCTTCTCCTCGCTGAGCTGCACTAGGATCCATGACATCAGGGAGGCTGAGGTGGGACACCCTTCTCCTCCATTCCCGGTCTGTGTTTAGGGTGCAGACATATGCTTTATGGACAGTGGTGTGCAACCTTGTGAGAGGGAACACTGGGGGAGGATAGGTGGCAATTCCAGTACAGCATCCTTTGAACTGCAGCTGTGCCGAAACTGCCTTTTTTGTGTTGTTTGCTTATATGCAGAAAACTTGTAAAATATGCTGCTGTCTCAAGATTATTTGTGTCCAGACTCGGAATGTGATGAGCTCCACTGGGAAAGAGCAAAACTAGGTAAACAAGCAACACCACTAGAGATGAAATTGAACTTTGACAAGTGGAGAATAATGCACATTGAAAGGAATTACATAAGTTATAAGTACACACAGATGATCCCTGAATTAGCTGCAGTCTCATGCCATAAAGAAATGGATTTTGCAGCAAACAGTTGCCAGTCTGCTCAGGGACTGGGAAAACAAAAGCATTTACCTACATCAAAGAAGAAAGAAGAGGATGTGTTCAAAATCGGTGCTTGCACATACACGTAGCAATAATTTCCAAAGTGTTTAAATAAGATCTATAATTGGACTATTTTTTCACATCACCTAAAATGAGATTAGAAAGTCTGTAGGTAATTTATTTAATGAGAGTAAGGGAGTACTGTTACTTGTATACATCTGTGAGAACCAGCGTGCTTGCTTCCAGCCTTCATCAGCTGAAAATGCATTGAAGATCAGATCACCTTTTGTATGTAAGCATTGCTACCTTTGTCTCTTATGTTTGGAGAAAACCAATTTAAATTAACAGCCTGCCATTACAAGTCTGAACTTTGTGTTGCCCTGTGCAGTGCTGTGTTTGGATATGGTTCAGACCACTCCCTTCTTGGGCTCCCTTTTGCGCTGGTTCTACGCAGCTCTTTGCTGGGTGTGTGGGAAGCTAAACTGCCCTGGGAGGAAATATGTCCTTATATATAAGCTAGAGAGACAGAAGCCATCTTAAAGCTTTGGGGATTTCCTTCTAAGAGGTATCTCCCAGTACTTAAGGCAGGTGCAATGAATCAAGCGTTTGGACCAAACAGTTAGTTTCTACATCTGCAAACAGTAATTCGAACACTACACAGTGCTGCTGAACCAGCAAAGGGTATGTGGCTCAGTGTCCCTGAAGATCTGAACCTGGTAAAACCCCTGAGTTTAAACTAAGATTTTTAGAAGACTGGAATGCTCCTCAAGGAAACACATTTCAAATGATCAGAGCTACTGTGAAAGCAGAAAAGTGGTGGCCAACGAATGGCTGCAGATACTGAAATCCTAGATATAGTTATATCCTATAGTTGTATTCTATATCCTAGAATACCATCACGGCTCAAGAACAAATGACAAATACGACTTATTACAACTGAAAAATAAGTTTAAGCAAAAATCCATAATTCAAATCAATAATCAGAAATAAAACCAGAGAATGTATGAAAATAATTTCTACCACACAGCACATGCATAACTAAAGGTGTGTGCTCCCCTTCTGAAATCAGAGGGTTATTTTTATAAGTGCTTCAAATACAAGGTTAATCTGTAGCAAAGTATGCCCAATAGCCTTCAAACAGGAACAATCAGATAAAATAATAGTAAATTGCACTATAGGTCATTATTTGAAAAATAAGTTAAAACCCCACCACATTTAAATTCCATCAGTAGTGCATTTACTATCCAGTAATTCTCAAGTAAGCTGAGTCAATGTTCTAATAAAACATCCAGGCACAGTGAAGCTGAAAAGCACACACAGCACAAAGCATTTTTTAAATAGTCAAAAATGGTATTGCACACAGTTAAAAATGGGAGATGTAATTTAACTGTACATACAGATACGGTATCTGGTAGTAGAAACATGTACCTGTACATCTGAAGTCCAGGAAGGCCAAAAAATCATCTGTAACACCATTTGGCATGGTAGGTCCATGTTACTTTGCATAGAAATGGGCTTCATTGTCAAATGATGGGGTTATTTTTCAATAATCTCACATTTTGGTGGCATCACGATGTTACTTGTCAAAAGCATCAATGGACTTGCTTTGATATTTTAATGAGATTATGTATTAGGATAGCTAGCTGCTTGCCTAGAAGTAACTAATTATGTTGCTTTCTGTCCATCAGAATAATGCTTTCATTCCTTCACATTTGCAGTAAAACTTTTTTCCAATGTAATCTCAAGGAACAGTGATTTTATATTAACTTAAATGGGGCCTGCTAAATATATATGAATACTCTTCTGCCTCCCCAGGACTGTGTGTTGGTTGCAGCATGACTGCAAATATCTCTCAAGCAATAAAAATATAAAGTTGTATGTTATAAAGTGGATGGGGAGAAAAATGTTGCTGCTTGTACTTCATGCTATAGATCAGCTGGCAAAACTTGCATAAACCAAATAGTTGAAAATAATATGAGCCTGAATATTTCACAGTATTCATTAATTCACATACACTCACAAAAAAACCCCAAAACAACAAAAAATCCTATATTCAAAACCAAGACACTGTTAAAACCACAGAAAAATGAATACCAATGCATATCAGAAGTTCAGCTGTGTACTCTCTTACTGGCAAGATCAGCAATCCAGGAGCTCAAATATGCTATTTCTTCCAGTATTTCCCATCCTTCTAATTTCCTACACTTCACTCCCCTATTTAGAAAAGTCTTAGGAGAGAAAATGAGGATTTCAGCCCTGCAGGTCACCAGGACCAGGGTGAGCCAAAGAGTAGAGGGAGTTGCTGGGTGGTGGAGCTCCCACAGTGAACGTCAGAGCAGCACATCTCACCTGTGACAGGGAAACAATAAACACGGTGTAGGCTTCTGTTACTAAGGCAAAAAGCCTTCAGAAAAGTAGTCATTAACTTAAACAGTTGCAACTTGACTTTGGAAATAGGATTTTTGAATGAATGACTTCTGATGGGCTTTGGAAGAAAACTAGGTGAACAGTAACTTGTTTTTGCAAGCCCTGTTCTTGGGAGGGTTTTGCCTCTGTAGCAGGTCAGCTGTAGTCACCACGTTGGGGTGTTATAAAGGGTGACTATATCCCAGTGCATTGCTGTCAATATGAAACTATAACAAATAAAGCAGCAGAAACACAGCCCATGCATTTGGTTGCTCTCAAATTCCTGATGCGTCATGGCCAAGCGCACAGTTCTTTTTCCCTGTGTTTAGAGCCAGGTGACTGCAGGGCTGCTCTCATCTGGTATCCACAGGCTGCATGGGTGTCAAGCTGTGTGTTTAAATGGTTTCTAGACCAGAGCTGGTTTGTGCTGCCCTTGGCAGTGAATGCAAACACTATCATGACACCATCAGTGTCTGCCTCAGTCTCTCACTTCTCGTTTACCAACACAGATGTGGCAAAGCCACATTGTGCTCCCTTCTGAACTTTGGTCACCAAATATTCTGTTATCTGAAATTAATTTTCCTGGTTCACAGCTTTGCCTTACTGCATTTTGGTTACCTTCATCCCTCCCAGAGAGAAGGTGAGTCAATGACAATCTTGCTAGCTTTGAAACCACAGTGCAAAAGAGGCATCACCCGAGCAAGCACTCCAACATTCCCGGAGCAGGGCCACACACAGCCTGGTTCCAGAGGCCAGCTCTGTTTGTTAAATGAAGTGTTACAAAGGAGCAAATTAGATTATCTGACATGGCAAAAAATAAAGTGGGCCTTTCCAAAGTTAAATGATGTAAACTGGAGCCTTACACTGTAAACTGGACAGATGGGTCTATGAGAAACTGCAGGACAGATAGTTTTGACAATCTGTATAAATGCTTTCATCTCAAAATGAGAATCTGTGACTTAATATAGCTGGCTGAGCATAAAACCTTAGCAGCCACAGCACTCGCAGTGGCACTTCAAGGCAAAACATCGTATCTGAATGAGAAAGCTGCCTAAAATAGAGTTACATATAAGCTAGAACATGACACTGTGGGGAAAAAAATGAAAACCCAAACTAGCTCAACACAATGCCAATATAAATACAATTCAGTCCATGTTTCAAATCAATATATGCAACAGTTCATAAATTGGTTCTTTGATATGAAGCAGCATTTAGAAAAAAAAAACAAAACCAAACTTTAAAATAATGCTACAGTTAAACAGTTCTCAAACCTCTAAAATCATGTAACTATGAAGAAACACATTTGGTAACATGGAATGTGCCAAATTTATCCTTTAGAAAGTTTAAGAAAGCTACATCAAGGTTGTGTGAGAAAAGGAGATTGGGTTTCCTGTTTGGTGTGATTGGTTTACACTATTGTTTGGTTTTTTCCCTGGATCATCTTTGAGGATAGAAAGTTTGCCTAAATCCCATGGCATGAAAACACTTTGTGCAGTTCAGAGCTGCCCACTGGTATGTAGCTGAGATACCTTTACTTGTTTCTTCAAGTGTAGCCTTAGAAATACACACTGCCAGAATTATTGTTTGCTGCCTTCCACAGGGCTGAGTAAGTCGTCAAAGAATGTCCATAATAACATGGAAGCCATCTCCAGCTATGTGGTGTGGAGAAAAAAAATCTTATCCTCTTCTTCTGTTGGTAGCCCTGGATTTTGTTCTCTGGATGCTCCCAGATTATTGCCTTTAATACTGATGTTATTTAATACACTCAGCTACCAGCAGATCTTGGTTCTTTACATGCCAAGTCAAATGAATTGAACTAGCATGCCCCAAAGGTAAAGCTACTTGTACATTTGACATCAAATAGCACTTCTTGGAGCCATTAACATGGAATATGATTCTTTTCTCCATTAATGCTGAAGGGCTTATTAGAAATTGAACTCATATAGTAGCAGACACCACACTTTTCCTTTGAAAAAGAAAGCTTATTATTAAGACCTTTGCATTAGCAGCTAAAAGTATTTATAATATACTTCGGGCTCACTCCCTTACAAAGTTCTCCTGAAATGCTGACACAGAACATCTCACCCAGAAATGCAACTTAGCTAATTGAGAAACAAAATAACATTTACCTTCTTTTTTATGGAAGATGACTTTTTATTGCTGGTCACTTTGGGATTTCCTTTTTCACCTAATTTTTTTACATTTTGAATTTTGTTACATTTTTACAAAGTTGCTAGGGTTTGTTTTTTCCCCAGCTTTGGTTCTGAGCTGGAATGTGAACTGTTTAAAGACAAACATTTACTTTGTTTTTGAAAAGTTTCTGAAGGAGAAAAAGTGCTATACAGATGCTGTCAGAGAAAGGATTATTGACATTATGAAGAGATAACTGCCAAATAATTTCAGGGTGTATTTCTGATGCTAAAAATTGAACAAAAAAAGTACAAAGTACTAGCTTCAGGATAGATCGTGACATTTATGTTATTTTTGAAATGTTATCAAGAAGCATCCATATATAATAAAATGGGGGAAAAAAACCCAGAATTTTGCAGGTGGTTCATCATAATGCCAAGAGAAAAAGCCCAAAACTATTGTATGTGACATACTATAAAGATAGTGAAGCGGAACTGTTGATACGCATGCATAAAAATGAGACGACTTTCAAAAAGGTTATAGGAGTCTTACAAAGAATAGAGAGCAAACTTGAATAATGGCAATGATGGCACATTCCCAACAAAGCCAGGACAGTAACCGAATAGAGTGGTGTCTTTTAAATGTAATACCATTTATGAGTTTAGTTGAATGGCCTAAAGTTGAATATATGGTATTGCTGATATTAGCTGAATTCATCTTCTTGCAGGATTATCCCAGATCTGCTTGGTTGACATAGGAAAACCGATGTTTATCATGTTTATCATGTGAAATGAAGTTAATGATGTGATTGAGTTTGTCGAAGGAAGTGATCCTGCCCCTCTACTCTGCTCTTGTGAGACCTCACTTGGAATATTGCGTCCAGTTCTGGTGTCCTCAACATAAAAAGGACATGGAGCTGTTGGAGCAAGTCCAGAGGAGGGCCACAAGGATGATAAGAGGACTGGAGCACCTCCCGTATGAAGACAGGCTGAGAAAGTTGGGGCTGTTCAGCCTGGAGAAGAGAAGCTGCGTGGAGACCTCATAGCAGCCTTCCAGTATCTGAAGGGGGCCAGTATCTGCTGGGGACTCTTCGTGAGGGACTGTAGTAGTAGGACAAGGGGTAATGGCTTTAAACTTAAACAGGAGAAGTTTAGATTAGATACAAGGAAAAAGTTCTTCACAGTGAGGGTGGTGAGGCACTGAGATGGGTTGCCCAAGGAAGCTGTGAATGCTCCAGCCCTGGTGGTGTTCAAAGCCAGGTTGGACAGAGCCTTGGGCAACATGGTTTAGTTGTGAGGTGTCCCTGCTCATGGCAGGGGGTTGGAACTAGGTGATCTTAAGGTCCTTTCCAACCCTAGCTGTTCTATGATGCTATGGTTCTATGATAGCTGTGTTCTGCTGTAAGGTTCAAGGAAACGGTCCATGTAGAAATGTAATGACTCTGGGATTCCAGTCCAATAGACACCAAGATGATGCAGTTCTTTACAGAGTGCTGGTTGAGAAGAGGCCAATGAACTCATGTGCTGTAAGACCTATGAGTAGCCTTTTAGTAGATCTGTGAAGATCTGATATCTTAGTAAGAGCAGCGAGAAGCCCCTTCTAAACTACTTTACACACACATGAACAATATTTTTGTTATCAAAGTCTGGGAGTTAGAGGCCCTATTTATAATGCTGCACAGTTTCATTTCCTTTGTTATTTCTTGAATTCTTATTATCTTTACAATATACGACTTTCAGGGGAGACAGCTAATATTGTAAATATTCTATATATATGTCCACACTCTTGCTTTTTTATGAAGTCTTTATATTGTTCAAACTATTTACTCTGTCTTCCAAGAGGATTATTTGCATTATCACAGTATTAGTCTCAAAATATGCATCTTTTACAGGAGAAAAAAAATGGTTTGCCATGTACATCATGTATATCAAAGATTTATATGTAATGTCTGAGATCCTGGACACATAGATAGATGCACTTTTAGGAATTATTTAAACAGTAATAAAGGCAATTTCCGTAGCAGGGATCCTCTATAGACAAATATGCTGTGAAGATGGGGTAGGGTTTTCTGTGAGTAGGCAGCTTAATCAGACAAAATTTGACACAATTCACAGTACAATAATGACATTGTGATCTTTGAACAAAATAGAATGCTGTTGAGGAAGGAAATCCTTGAGACTCTGGCTGTCCATCTGGTCCCTGCATTGTGAAGGCATCGTTAAACTCAGAGCTTTACAATTCAAAGCAAACCTGTGTAAAAAGGAATATGAGCTAATAGGTAGCTCTCTCAAGAAAATGATAGTAGGTGCACAATCACAAGCTTTGCAAGTGCAGAGAATGAACAGCAGTAAGAGAGTGATGTGACTGAATCAAGAGCTGGCAATAAATACAGGAAGGAAGTCTCAAGACAGGCAAATAGTTGCCAGGGACAGATAAGTAGAGATAAGCATCCATGGACAATAACAGAAAGCACAAAAAAGTACAAAATGAGGTACAGCTATTAGGGAGGATTAAGTTGGTCAAGGAAACATTCTGTAAGTGCCTCCAAGAGAGAAAGGAATAACCCAGGGAATTGCTGGTTGGCTACTGAGTGAGGAAGATAAACACATCAACATATCAAGGTGGCACAAGTGTCTTTTTTTAACAGCAGTCTTCACAAAACAAGGTCAGCTGTGGTCAGACAGCTAACACAGGGCAGGAAAAACAAAGTAAATTCAAGCTGTACAAACACAGTGCATTTAGTAGACATTTAAATTTCGTGAGTATTTGAACTGTAAGATGTTAAATGGGAATCATCACAATCAGTAAGGTTTCACACATTAAGTCTTAGTTCTCTTTCTAACACTGCAAAAGAAAAACCAAAGTATTGTTTTAACTTCACCATTTTGAAAAATACAGGATTACATAATAAAAGCTATCTATTTTCTGTAGAATACTGAAGGCAAGTAGCAGCCAGGCATGACTTTATGAAGAAAAATCATGTCCGGCCATGAATGCTTTGTGGACTTCTGGTCACTCCATCTCAGAGAGGATTTATTAGAACAAAGGTGATCAAAAATTCAAACAACTTTTATAAAAGAAAGCGATTAATAGAGCAGAACAATCAGATTGGAAAAGAGATGATTAAGGCAGTTTGGTTAAAAGTCTATGAATTCCTGAAGAAGGTGAATTGGAATTGATTATTTGATGTTTCTCAGAATCTAACAGCAGCAGGGCAGCCAAGAAAATAATGTGTAATAAGTTTAAAACAACAAAAGGAAAACTTTTTCAGGGAGTACATCACTGAGCTGTGGAACATATCGACATAATGCACTGTAGAGACCTAATGGGATCGGTTAAATTCATGGAGGGTTTACCTATCAGTGACTACTAAACATAATGAATAAGAAGGAAAGTTGTAGAGAATTTAGAGAGGAAAAACAAACATTACCAGGGATCTTGAAAAACTGATCTAAGAAGAAAAATTGGAGAAACCAGTTTTGTTCCTGCTGCTATGCTTCTTGTTATGTATTACAGAAGAAATGCCTGGTGAGAGATGTGATTATCTCAGATAACCCTCCTTAACACGATATTTACCAAATAGGTTCTGTGTCCGTCTAGTTCACTGACAAGTACAACACTGGACTCAATACAGAGTCATGATGGACCCTGCTATGATTTTTTTGAATGTTTGCAATATTCTATTTCCTATCCAGTTATTCATCCATGGAAAATTAGTTTCTTCTTATTCTAAGAGCATTTTTCTGATTATTTAAATACATTATCTTAACTCCTCTTTATCCAACAGTTCGGTCACTTGTTATTAATTTCATTCTCATTAAAAGTTATTAGTATTATTTTTTTGTAACATTCATATAGTTTATCAGATTCTTTTCACATGTAAGTAAGAAGAACTCATAACTGTCTGAGATACACTAGGATACACTAGGATATAATTAGGTCTTCACCTCTCATAAAGAAAGTAGCAAAAGTGTGAGAGGAATATACAGAAATGTAAGCAATGATAGATCCAGATGTCCTTGCCAATGGCAGAGATATTGGACCTAGATGATCTTTAAGGTCCCTTCCAACTCATACCACTCTATGCAAACACATAACCTGCAAGGATATGCTGAATAAAGTAGAACTGTTAAGCATCATGGAGATATAATAGAGATGTAGTAAAAAATGGAAAGATTCTGGTAACACTCTTTAAATATATGAAAAGCTGCTGCAAAGAGGAAAGCTGTTCTCCATGTCCCTGAAGAATAAGGATGGTATGTAGGTTGGGTGTTAGGGGAAGGGTTTTCATGGTGGTGTAGCAAAAGAGTGGAATATATCGCTTGCAGAAGTTCTGGCTTTTCTACCACTGGGAATATATTTGGGAGCAGGTTGGACTCACCGCTGCTGGAGGGGGCACAGAGTCACTCCTGAAGATCTCTTTGGGATTCTGTATGCAAAAGCCATTAAAGCTTCCCAGCAGCTTTCCTTCAATAAGCCCAGGGGGGGAGTACTGTGAATTCTTTTTCTCTTCCTTTAGGAAAAAGATCTTACTTTTTTGCTAGCCTTCTGGCTATTCTCTTTTTCAGAGGACAGAGGAAACACTGCTAAATGATCACATGGGTCATGACCTTCTTTCTATAAAAGTTAATAGGCTTTTTGTTTCTTCGGAGGGAGTTGGACCAGAAGCGAAGCAGCAAGTTTTGAACTTAGAGCTACGATGCACAGTGAGTACTATTTAAAAGAAAAGCTGGAATGGATGTGAAGGTCAAATGGAGAGATTAGAATCAAATGCATTCCCCTTGGACTTTTTGTTGATCCTACATATTCTTCTGTTCCTTTTGTTGCACTGCTTCAGCTTTCTTGAAAGATAGGGAAGATCAGAGTTCTGTGGTTCCTTTGGCAGCAGGACAGGTACTTTCCAGCCAGACCAAGGAGCCTGGGTGGCAGCCTCTAGGTTAAGAGAGCAGTAGATGCTGTTGGCCAGCATGCTCTGCTTTGCATTTGACATAGGAAGCTTAAAGCTGTATCTATTGATTTTGGAAATGGTTCAAAAGAAGAACTCACTGATGATAAACATTCCTTTTTTTCTGACTCTGATTCATAATATGCTTTAAATAATGTGTCATGAATTAATCAGTGTCCAACCCTATTTATTATTAATAACCAAGAGGATTATTTTTGTAACAGCCAGCTCATTATCATGTTACTTGATAAAATTTCCAGCATAGTCTTGTCAGAAGCAGCAAGCAGTCTTGAAGATCTTTGCCTAAGTCATAGTTGTGAAGACACATTTCAATTGAAATTTTATTGTTTTAACAAGTTCTATTCTTCTAATGATTAAAGTAGGCAGTGAATGCACCTGATATTCTAACAAGAGCTTGAATAAACCTGACCAGATCACCTGAAAAATAAACTTTTCAGTTTCATTTCCAGATTAAAATTCAACATATGTAGCCTCAAAAGCCCAGAAAAGCTAAGATATTTTTTAGAGTTCTTAGTTTTTGCATTTGAACATACAGAAGTTAGAGGTGTGAAGCACCCCACGGTACCAGAAGGAAGGCTGTTGCAAGCTTTTCAGGTGAGAGTTGTTTCTGTTGTTGAGGCAACAAATATTCAGACAGTTCATAATTGAGATTTGAAGTTGCCATTCTAAAACGTAAGTCACACAGTATAATACTTCACAATGACTTAGAGAATTTGCTAAGGAAGGACCAGCAGAATAGGTTACCTGCAGCAAATAAATAGATATGCAAACTACTGTGCAAACTTCATGTAGATATATATCTTAAGCTGCAGTCAGCATTTAATTCCAAACTTGTCATTTGTTTGAATGTGGTAGTTGAGTGAATGCCTCCAGTGTCTTGGAAATCCACGTTCTTATAATAAAGGAGATACATGCAAATGTATTTCTACTTAGACAAAAGCTATTAAATTGGTCACTCTTAAAGAGATACATCTCCTTTCCTGTATGCATCTGCAATATCAATCTTCACAGACACCTACTCACCTAGGTTTCCTTTACAGATGCTGCTAAAAAACAGGCCAACTCATCATATGGGTCTTTGAACCTAAGTAGGATCATCTATGTCATGTTAATTTAGTCTGTCCTCATGAACAGCCAGCAATGAGTCTCCTACAGCCTCCTCAACTGATGGGTGCTCCACCTGTTTTAGCACTAAATACTGTCATTACACCTAGCCTTGATACCTCATACGTGATTTTAAGCACATAATTTCTTGTCAGACAGTGATTCTTTGGGGACTAAAGACTAGCAGTTCAAAACACACACCTACAGTCATGAGTAGAATTGGGAACTGCATTGAAGAGCAAGTGCAATGGGTGCCAGCAGTAGCCAGAGTTCTGGGCTGCAGTGTAAACATTTCCAGCCTGCTTCTACTATGAGTGACTTAATTCTGCAAGGTTTTGCATGGAATACAAAAAAAAAATACCCCAAGGTTTTTCTTCAGGACAAGCAGATGGCCGAAGAAGTCTATAAATATGTGGACTTGTGCTACAGACATCAGTGTGGTGATGAGGCACTGTTTCACTTGTGCTACTTGGTTCTTACTAATGCAAGATCAATACCTCTCTCTTCCACGTCTCGTGCTCCTCAACTTTTATCTTGTATTTGCATGCAGTGTTTTGATTTCTGCACTCTTCAGATAAAAATAAATGTTTTTTATGGCTGTAATGAATCACAGTCACCTGAGCAGCCTTATGGGAACAGACTATTAAAATAAAAAAGCATTATTATGAAAACAGGGGTGTTAATAACATGAAATACTATTTATCTGCAGTATATTACTAAGTATTGATCAGAAATTTTGGCAAGTAAATTGTGCAAGCCATAAATTGTGGTGGTTTCCACCAGTGGTCATAGTTTCCATTATATTTGTATCTTGAACAACAGCATTTATTAATAAACAGTCAAAGGAATACTCCTTTCAAAAGTATGCAGAATGATGGTCATGTAAGACATGCTTGATGGTTCTCTTATTGGCTTAGTAAGCTCAAACTCCAGGCATTTGACAGTACTGTAACGCTTTCCCTTAATTTTCCCAGATACCAGAAGATGTAGACACAAACAAGCACGTATGCACCCTTTGAGTCAGCTTCAAACTAGATGCAGTGATATTGGAGAGCTGTCCACCAAAATAATAATTGCAACAACAGCAAAGATAGTTAATCAACTCTGAAATCCTGTCTTGAAACATAAACTGCTAAAAGAATGTCGGAGAAGCAACCACTATGACTCTACTAGCAACAGTTTCTGAGTCTCTCTGCTTGTTTGTTTTTTTTAATATAGTACATTACATCATTTGGTGAAATCCAGAAAGTGAGGGAGTGATAATTCTCAGAAGTGAACAGAGCTCAGCAATTGATCCAAGGCAGCCGTAAAGAAACAAAAAAGAGATGAAATAAAACATTGCCCTACGTATTGGTCTCACTCTTCCAAGCTCTGCAGGTTTTCCAATCTATTAAATAAATGTGAGATTGAGACAATGCTCTGCTGCCAGGACCAATGCTGTCTCTGTCTTCCTGGGGATGACAGGGAGCAAAGCCTTCCACACTGCTGCACGGTGTCCGCAGTATGCCTAGGGCAAGGTAGCAATCCTATGTTAACCAGCTCTGGAGTACTTGTTTGACGCTGCTTGCCTATTCTTTGTTAAGCCATGTACAGAAGGACTAAGAGGAGCTGAAGCAGATGTTTCAAATTCTGCACAATGTACCTGTTTTCATGTTTCCAATGCTGATAAATACTTTCCAAAAGTATGCCTTCATAAGCTTACATCTGAATGAACATATATAACACAGAATACCTTTTAGTTACTAAGAGAATAAATATACGATAGAAGCATGTTTGCAGTGAAGCTTGCAAGCATTATGCTGCATTCTAGCAGTGACAGTTGGACCCCAGAGGGCACAGTGAAGCTCTAAAGCCACTTCTGGTTGCATGAGTCTAACAGTGGGCACACTGAACCTGAGGCTGTGGTGTGTGCAGTGACAACAGGCCAGTTCCGCAGCTGATAGCCACTAATGTGACACCACTTGATTTCAGTGGAGCTAGGCCCCTTTATATCAGCTAAGGATTTAGCTAGCAGGTGTATTTCTACATCATTATTTCAGCAACTGCTACCAGCCATGGTTTTGTTCCTGCTCTGTCTCCGAGCTCTTCCTTTGCACACATGGCAGCAATACATTCACTGTATTCCCACCTCTAGGTATGGCTGAAGTGTGACTGGTGACTGGTGGCACCTTTTATCATTGCTGCAACTGTCTAAGCTAAAAGCAGTAGATGACCATAACCCAGTGTGGAGCACTGTAATTCATCAGCTCTGAAGGAGAGTTTAGATTGGCAAGCAGCCATCACCTGAATTTGGGAATATGGTCAGGTCTCTGAAGATAGGATTTTATATTTTCCTTAGGGAATATATTTTATTCTTCACCTATTCCAGCTATTTGATGGGAATAAGAAAAGATGTCAAGTCAGTAATAAAAGAAAAATAAAATATTACTGAGTATGTGCTTATTCCTGGTAATAGAGTGCCATTTATTTTAAAAACCAAGGGACTCATTTGTAGTTGGTTTAAATTAGTAGAACCACAGGCCTGAGTCAGCCCTCATTAAAATGAATGGGGTCTTTCTATGAACTTCACTGGAGGCTGGAGCAGGCTATTATGTGATATATATGGTCCTTTTGAAGGAATCAGAAAGAAAATGGTTCAAATTCCTTTCACTGCATGTTCTTAAACTATTTACCTATTACTTTAATGTAACAGGTCAATGAATCAAAGGACAGTGTTTTTGTGAAAGCATGAACAATTTCAATTTAAGAATTAAGTGGAAAATTACTGTAGTAATCATAGTGGTCTGAAATCAAACCTGGTAAGAAGATTCACATGCTATTTCTCATTTCTAATATAGAGTCATTATTCATGTTGGTAAAGCTAATCCTCATCTCTGTTACATTACCTGGGAAATACTGACAATAGTAGCTAATAATTTACTTCAGAGATATAAAGTTTAAAGTTTGCAGAAGGTTATGAAGATTTGTGAGGGAATATTTCATCCTATGACAAAGACACTGTACTTAGCTGCACTGATTTATTCCATCAGTCCTTAGCCCATAGGTTTCTGGACCAAGGTCAGAAAACTCAATGATCCACAAGGCTGTCTTTCTGCCTTTGTGCTACCTGCATCACTCAACCACTTCTAGTCTTCTGGTGGTGCTCAGAACTACTCTAAACTATTATCTTTAACCTCACAAGATATTCCTTCTTGGGACTGAAGCTAGGAGTGATACATCAATGTCATATGTCATTATGAGTCAAAATCCCATAAAAGACCCTTATCTCAAGAGATTCACAGTTGAGAAGGGTCAAGAAAAACAAATGTTTCTAAGGCATGATTCGTCCTTTCCTAAAACAGTTGTCCAAAACAGATGTTCAAAGTGCCTATTTCTCTCTGTTGACTTGGGAGGTGGGGCTGACTAGTTCAGATTTAAGTGTTGTAGAAGGCTGAAGTTAAGTAAGATGAAGCTACACCTTTCTGCTCTTATCTCTTTTCAAGGCATCCTCACTGAATCTATAAGATGAATGTTAAGTTCCCTTTTCAAATTAAAAGCTAATTGTTCCAGCAAGGGGAAGCTTCATTATCACTGAGTGAACTGAAAAGGACGTTTACCCTCAAAATTGTGTTTGTACCTCAACAGTTTTTGCTTGTGCTTTGTACATAATGGCTGGTGTCTCGCCTGGAGTTACTTAGGACAGCATTGTGCTTATTGTGCACCTTTCATGTGTGATTTTAGTAGCTGCTAATACCAGAAATATGACAGTTTTCTTCTCCTTTCCTATTTTTATTGCTAAATTTAGGTTAGCAGATTCGCCTTGTTGTCCAAATATTAAAAACCTCATCTTATGAGCTAATAAAACCAAAGCACTTGAAAGAGTATCAGAGCCAGTCACAGCTGAGTTCAGGTGAATAATTTGCATTTCTTTGTTCATTGCACTAGTAGTTGTAGAAAAAGGCATTCTTATATTGTTCAGGTGTGTCTTCCTGCATCAAATTTTGACAGCTTTTCTGACAGTCTCATACATGCGCACATACACATGCTCACACTCCTACCATGTGTGTGAGAAACTGCTGGCACCAGCGTCAGCTGCCTCTTGTGCTGCAAACACTGAACCAGCAGCTCAGAGACATGACTCTTTTTCCCTCTCTGCCTTATTGCTGTTCTCAATTACACCACTTTGTAACAGCTCAAATCTCTTTGTCTCATAGCTTCCAGCTGCAGGAAGCTGTCATTTCTTGATAGTCTCTTATAAGCGTTATTGCTTAGTTTCCTAAGAAAAATTCACACAAAACCCCCTAAAAATAATTTTAAAAGAAATAATCAATAAGAAATACTAAGGTTTGGAAAATGTAATTCTAAAAATTGAACAGCTTGTCTTATGTGTTGCAGATATGTGGTATAGTCACGTGAAAATGAGCAGAGCTGTGTCAGAGGAAGCAAGTACATGACCAGATGCATCATTAAAGAAAAGGTGTATCAAAGTATTGTATTACTCTCTATGAATCTTTGTCCCTCACATTCTCCTCTATTAACCCAGTCTTTTCATGCTATGAAGGAATAAGGTGCCATAAATCCATATTAACTAATCACAGAATCATAGAATAATCTAGATATGTTTCATTTTCTGCATTTTTTAAAATTATTGTAATTTTTCTTTGTTCTACACCAGCAAAATATGCCAGAAGAGCAGACCAGAATTTCTAGTTGTTCATCAAAATTAGTTTTGATTTCTGCCACTGTCTTAATTTCTTTAGGAAAAGGCAGAAAAGAAATGGTCTTTCCATGAAAAAACTGTGTTTAATTGCAGCTGGGCTACAACATGAGATATTTTTCATGAACAAATATTGCTTTTATGATGATTTTTAGAACTTCATTAAAGTCATATGCACACACATCCTTCAGAGGTCTGAAATCCCTTGGCTGGGATTTAAGATACTTTGATTTCTAATTCCAGCTCTCTCACTAAACTTAACAAAGCCATTTGCCTGCTTTGCACCTGTCTTTATCTGTCCATTCACTGTCTTTTCCGCTTTGATTGTGAGCTCTTCAAGATGAAGACAGTTTCTAACTATCTGTTTTAGTAAGTTGCCTTACACAGCCTGCATATGTTCCTTTTGGATAAGCAATATACCCTCTGTGACAGGGCTTTGAGCAACCTGGTCTAGTAGAAGGTGTCCCTTCCCGTGGCAGGGGGGTTGGGGTCCTTCCAATCCAAACCATTCTATGACTGTATGATTGTCAAGAATATTTCTGCTTGTCCTAGTTTGACATAGGCTTTAGACACATAAATTAAGAGCTATTTCACCAGTTTCTACAGATATTAATTGTGCCCCTGGTGGAATGACACAGATTTTTTTTCTCAGGGCTCATACCATGTTAATTCCTCATCAAAGAACATCCTCTTTCCAAGCGGTTTCTCAGGACTTACGGGTATTATCAATTCAGGTGAAGTGATTCTATGAAAACATACTTGAATATACACATGGATAAGCAAAGGCTCAGATCAGATTTTGTGGAAGTTATCAAAAATCTTTTCATTGAGTTTAGTGGGTTTTAGGAAAGGGGCATTGAGTGAAAAGTCAGAAATGTGGTAAGTTTCTTACCTAAGTTAATCGTCCAAGTTATGTGGAAATGGTGGGAGTGTGTCTAATAATGAAGCTTGATTTTACTTCTTTGCCACAGCTTTTCACTTCCAGTATCAATTTCTAGAGAATTGTTGGTTTCACATTGAAATCATTCACATTGATTTGAAACCTAATGGCCTTTCTCTCCATAGTAAAAACTCCATGGTGATTATTTTAAGCATTCATTTACTGAGCGTATCACAGAAAAACAGAACAAGAAAATAAAATATTCAGGAATAAATAGTTAGATGATCAGTTACTGTTCGTTGATGGGAAATGAGAGAGAATCAGGGAGAAAGAGGTTTTCTTTATTTTCATGTGCCTTTCCCGTGAGTACTGAATATATTTTCTAAAGGTGGCAAAATTATAAAAGAAATGAGATAGATAGGTTGTAAGAGGGGAAGTATTTTAAGTCACAAATGTGAGTGTTGTTTACAGCTGCCTAAGACCACACAGTTCTTTATTTGATCTGTCAGTCCTATGCCCTCTGGAACAGTATATTAAAACTGACTTACCTTATTTCCCCCTCAAGGGGATTTTTACTCCTAAATCATATCTATGTTTTTAGGGATTCTACCCTATATTCTCCCCTATTTGAATTTTTTAATACACTTTTTATCTTAAAAAAACCCCACCAAAATTAATTGACTTACATAATTTAACTACCTTGATATTGTTGTTTTTTGCATAGCTAAAAAATAGACTAGAGGGACACAGAAAAGAAAAAATGAAGATTTCCATTTCCAGTTTACTCTCAAGAGACAATAAAGACTTGTATTTCATATTACAACTTTCAGTCCTCATGAACTCCAGCTCATTCCATGGGCCACGCAGACAGCTGATTTGGTCTTTTCTGCTGGTAAAGCCTGTTTCCAGGGTCTTAGTCCACAGAACTTTTATGGAGATGTTAGAATTTTAAGTCATTTATATGTAGTTACATTTGAAATCCACTGAACAACTGTTAAGAGGAAAATTAGGGAAGTTGAGACAAGATGAAATAATGAGGTTGAAGGAGGGTAAGAGCTAGAACCATTGAAAAAAAGCATCCAAAGAACCCAGAATCCACTCTGAGCCTCCAAAGCTGCCTAATATTACCTGCTCTGTCTGCTCTTTCTAGCAGTCCATGATACATTTGTGGCTTGAAGTTTTACTGAATACCTCTCAATTTGAAAGCAAAGTAATCACAACTGAAATGGTGAAATGGACAGTGAGGTGTCTATTCCTCAGGGAACTGACCTTTCCCATTCTAAAATGTAAGAGTACAGAAGCCTCACTAAAATGGTCAGTAATGATGTACTAAATTGAAACATTTCCTCCTAGTTTAAGAAATCCCTTGTCCATTACTGCACAAATCTGAGACTGCACAAATGTTCTGTGAGTTTGACTTGTAAAGATATTTTGTTCCTGCTATTTTATATGCATAAGACAAATTATTTTTTTTTTGACAGAGGATGCACTTTTGAATGTGTTTGTGCAGCCCAGAGAAATATTAATTTTGAGTGAAACTCAAGGCTAGTCTGTAGTGTTACAGCATTCTTCAGCCATAACAGCACAAGACATTTTGAAAATTAACATTCATGAATAAAATTTCTTCTTAAAAGATGTTACCCAGTACTACTGATGAGGCAGTTAATAATGCCTAGCCAAGCTATAATTTCACCCTCCAAAACTTTTAGTTTTGAGTAGGACAGAGGGTGAGGGAAAAGGCTGAAAAAACAATTCCATTTGTTTCCTGTGGTCTGTCTGGATGAAACCAATGTCTTTGAAGATGCTTCATAGACAAAATAAAACAAAACAGCCTAAAAGCCCCCAAAAAGTGTCTGAAACCCATGCACTTGGGAGCAGCAGGAGGGAGGGTTCCTGCTCACAGCTTGTCATAGCTGCTCTGGATGTCTAAGGTTTCTGACTCCTGCCTTCCCCTTCCCTGCTGCAAAGACAAGGGTTTGAATCACAGAAGTATTGCAGGGTAAGGCTCTTTTTCCGTGTGCCTGATAAAGAATTCCAGGGTGAAATCCAATAACTCTTCCTTGTGAAAGCTGTATAGAAGTAATAATATTGCTTTGCAAAGCTTTTTAGAAAATCAAGACCAGCTCAATACTATGGGCACCTGCCGCAATTGACATTCATGGGCTGGCAATTCTATTAAAAGGTGTATTCAATCTGAAGAGTATGTTTTCCCCATTCCATCATACTCTGCTCATGTAATAGGGAGCACAATTAAATTCAACTCTTGTCAATTATCATATTAATAGATTAGTTCACAATAGATTAGGTAAGTGAAGGACCTAGCTAAGAATTACATTAAAGCTATAGCAATGCCAAATAATAGATGGAACATCAAATAAGTTACACAGTGCGTGGGAAACTTGGTTAAATCAGGAACTAAACTGGAAAAGTGGTACAATCTTTTATTAAAAACTGCAGAAGATCATAAATATTCTCCCAGTGAAAGAAAAAAATTAACATGTCTTAAATAATTGATACCTTAATAATCTTCAGAAAGCAACAAATATTTCTTTATCATATACATGTATTACACATCACTCTAATAAATGTATAATTCTCTTTAGGGCTGACTTCTGAGCTACTTTGGCTGCTCTTAATATGTCCAATTTCTTGAAATAATTACAGTTTTGTATATTTTGTATATTTTCAGTGGAGTTGAGCAGCTTTCAAATGCTTTATAGGCATAACAGGGCACATTTTTCTCTCTAACTTTTCTCAATTTGCTTGGATATATAATTATTACTGTTGATAAACTGCAATATTATCAATGCTGGGTATAAAGTGGAACCCATGATTCCATTGCCTTCAATAACTGTGGTGATTAATTTATCAACATAGTAGGTTGTGGGTGAAAGGAGTAAGTAACAGAAATTAGGTGCACAATAACCAGCTAGAACTGGACTGGTGGTAGTTCGCTTGATGACAGGACTTTCCAAACTCGAAGTTCAGGCAAAGGACAAGGTGATGAAGAGGAAGATGATGAAGAAACTATTACCAGGGGTCCCAAAGACCACTATCATAATAGAGTGTGCATGTGGGAAGAATAATCTAGAAATATGATGTCGTGTATTCGTAAATATGCATGTAATGTAATGAATATGTATGATTAACAACGATTTAATCACAGTTTGTATGATGCTCTGAAGGGACATGCTAGGAGGAGCTATCGCCCATGTTCTCTGGCACCGCAATAAAGAATACCTGCTTGTCAACTTAAAACTTTCTTGGCAAGATCTTAATGAGTTCTACGAATCAGTCTGAAGTGTACTTTCAGTTGAGTTAGTCTGACAACACTCTTTGATCTTTTGATAAGTTTTATCATTACTTTAGGGGGTCTGTGAAAACTGGGATCATCATATCCTCCTCCATCATTGTATTACAAATTGGTTTCTTGTCACTTGTTTATGACTGTGCTATAGAATGTCAATGATTCAGAAATAATCAAGTTCCCACTTGACTACTGTAGGTCACTTGGTAATTGGTATATGTAATTGCTGAGTAACCCTCTGTCTTCAGTATTTCATCTCTTTTCCTCAAAGCTGGCTTTTTAAAGTGTCACTAAACAGAAAAGAAAAAAAAAAGTAATGAGGATTTTCCTAAGTTCATTTTCACAACAGTTTTGGAATTTTCTATCATAGCAAATGTTATTCAGTGAAACTATTCCTAATGAAGCCTCATTTCCAGAACATTTAAATCTTGTTATATAAACTTAGATAAGTTCAAGTTCTATCTCAGTTCTTCAATATGTTAATAAAACGTAGTTTCTGGAGTATCTCAAGTATGGGTGAGCTCATACTGTACTTCATATACTTTATACACTTTGCATGCACCCTGTCCACTCTATTTTCATTAAGCTTTCAAGAGCTTAGTGTCTTTAAGGGGTTTTATATTTTTATAATTAACCAAAGTTGCCAAGTTCTACCAAAACCCTTTAAGGAGCTTTTACTTGTAAATTATTCCATAAACCATAAGCCAAGGGCAGCATCCAGCCTGATAGCCCAAGGAATAAGTAAGAAGTGGGATCTGTGTCAGCAGATCACAGCCTCGTATCCTATTCTGTTCCTTCTCCCAGCCCTGTAATCATAAGATGTTAATGTTTTGTGATTTCAAGTCAGCTGCCTTGTCTGATGCTCCACCAGACAGTTTGTCATTCACATGTATGGGAGAAGGCTAGAATCATTCAGTCTGTTACTGTCTCCAAAGAATCACCACTGTGTTCTTCACAAGACCTGGTCCTGGTTTTGTAGCTGTCTCATATTAATGACACCACTCTAGTATGGTCCATAGTAGTTAGTAACATTAAAAGTGCACTGTAGAATGACCTGGCTTTGGAAGATATTCTCTTTTTCCTTTGAGCTATCCACTGTATTAACTACAGTGCTAATAGAGAGAAAAAGCAGTTTACAAGTAACTATATCCTCCAAAGTATCCCTGGTATGAACCCTTTTTGTTAAGGTGTTTGTTTTCAGTGCTCATTCTCATGTGTGACATTTCAATCTTTCAGATATTTTGTCACCTAACTATCAGAATAGAAATTATCAATTAGTTCCTTTGAATCTAGAGTACACGCATTTCTTTCATCCCTAATACTATGAATGTGGAAAGGCAGTAATTATCTGGATGCCCCTATAACTATATTTGTCAGTAAAAACCACTTTATGTCAACCTGTGATGGATATGGTAACAACAGACTTTTCAGCCTGGAATGAGTAGGGAGTCCTTTGTTGCAAATATTAACTTTTTTTTTTCCTTCTTTCATACTTGACAGCTCTATTTCATATATTTTCTTATTAGGGAGTACATCAATGCTGCACATAAATAATTAATATGTCATTTTAATAATTCAATACAGAAAATTCAATATAAACGTTTAGAATTAATGCAGCTGTTTTTCATTTTCGGTATTTTATTATCTGTTGAAAAAACAGGTAATATATGCTGAAAAAATAAGATAGAAAAATTGAAGATGGTGTAATAGCTGGAGCAAACTAATTCTAATGCTATCATGTTCCATCATAGGAGTTTCAGAAGCACTTCATTAATTATAATTAGCAAATGGAAGATGCACTTAAATCAGAAGAGCATTTAAAAAAGAGGCATTAGTGAGCTGTGGCTATGGAGAGAATGCTGAAAGTTTGGAAACATCCCCAGGTGAGTCACTGGGATACTTTGCACTTTTGGGGTAGGTTTTTATATTGCAACTACTGTGATGTGGATGCCAGAAAGGCTCTATATTTAGTTTATAGTAGCCTGGGAGCCCAGCCACTGGTAAGTGGCCAGGAAAACTGGTATGCTCCTCTTTGACTTACTTCACCATAAATAATAGAGTTCACGAGCCCAATACGTGCTCCTGACTGGCCATGGAGTTGGGAAGGAATTCAGACATGGCCAGGCTGATGGTTGAACAGTTTTTCTGCCTTTGCCATAAGAAATGACTATGCTGCATGATTTGGGATGCCAGTAGGTGCCGGTAAGGCAGTGTGATTTTCTACAGCAAGTGCTCAGGATTGCAATGCACAGGGCAGGTTAATGGGCAGGGGCCAGGCTTTCAGCAGTGTCTGGGGACACAGGATGCTGGAACAACCTCTTGGGAAAGCAAAGGTGACTCTGATTCTGCTTAAACCAGGTTTTCACCTTTTTGCCCCCAAGAATCCAAAACTAGAACAATGTCAATTAGTATTGCCTGAATGTGATACACAGTGTTTCTCAATACCCATGCATTGGACACAGGATATAGACCTCAGGGTAAGCATGTGATTATGTGACTAAGACTAATGTGTGTGATTATGACCAGAGTACCTTGAAGATCAGTTGAACTTCAGTGTCGGTGTAGCCAGTGTGCCCAGAGTAAAAACTGTCTATATTATTTTATATGCAGTTGGAAAGCATAAGGAATATGGTAAATTGCAATAATAATAATAAAGCCTCATTTCTTCCGTTACAAAAATTTGGATTAATGAAATCTGAATGTTAATAGGTGGAGCGGTACTCCAAATCTGTAATGACTACAGAAATTGAATGTGACTTAATTGTCCACTCTAATTGTATTACCTCTGTCGTGGTTTAAGCCCAGCCGGCAACTTGGAACCACGCAGCCGCTCGCTCACTCCCCCCCTTTTCCTTCCTCCCCCCACTCCCGGAGGGATGGGGAGGAGAATCGAAGGAATGTAACTCCTACGAGTTGAGATAACAGCACTCTAGGAACTAAGGTATAATACAAACCACTACTGCTACCAGTAATAATGATAAGAGGAATAACAAGGGAAAAGGACACAACCGCTCACCACCCGCCGACCGATACCCAGCCCGACCCGAGCAGCGATCTGGGCCTTCCGGGTAACACCCCCCAGGTTCTATACTGGGCATGACGTGCTGTGGTATGGAATAGCCCTTTGGCCAGTTTGGGTCAGGTGCCCTGCCTCTGCTTCCTCCTGGCTTCCCCTCCTCTCTGGCAAAGCATGAGACTGAGAAAGTCCTTGGTCAGAGTAAACATTACTGAGCAACAACTAAAAACATCGGTGTTATCAGCATTGTTCCCAGACTGAAAGTCAAAAACACAGCCCTGCCCCAGCTACTAAGAAGGAGAAAAAATGACTGCTGTAGCTGAACCCAGGACAACCTCTCAGGCAGCAAGCCTGCAGGTACTAGGAATAACAAATGGAACTGTGAAAATCATAAACATTTACTATGAATACTTTTCCACACCTAGCTTGTTTCAAAATTCAAGATCTAAAACTTCAAGTGCCTATATAAAACACAGCTTTAATTGTTACTTTTGAAAACTGCAGCACAATTTGTTTTGCTGTGATCTTTCAGCACTTCCCATTTATTATGTGTTTGCGTTGTCCCAAGACAAGACATGACGCTGCAATATACCATTTTGGTAATTAGGACGACTGCCTTTTTCTCTTTCAGTTGGCACTGATAATAAACCATTACATATTGTATGGTTGTAACAGAAGTATCACCTTTTAGCTTTGCCACAAACTGTAAATCTTGGCTTTATGATTACTAAAGAGACAAGACTTTCATGGATTGCAAAACTGAGCTCTACTTCTGGATTTGTGATTCAATCTTGGTCCATCTGCTAAGCTTCTCTCTTTTTTGCCTTCATTTATTTCAACAAGTAATATGGATTCTTCCCTTGTTTCTTGGAACTTCTCTCTCAATAAATTTTCAATTGCTTTCACTTGAGTTATTTCCTACCTGCTCTCTGAAACCTACTTGTCTTTTAATATTGACAGTGATCATAACTTTACATTTTAACAGAGATAATAAGCAAAGTCCTGGGACATTTTACAGGTGACTTTTAAGGCAGGAAGCAAGTTCTTCAGAAGTCTGAAGTTTGCAGAACATATGATTTCGGCTATCTTACCACCTGAGGAATGTGGTTAATAGACTATGTACAACAAAAACCAAAGACATATCTAAGGAAAAGCTCAACAGTTTTTCTCAGATAAGAACAAAAAACAAAAGAAATGACAGAAAATTCTCATGATTCTGGAGTACTACGAGACAAAAAATATCTTGTATGTAAAAATAAGGCTTAATGAATCAAAGTATTTCATATGAGCATATTGTATGAAGGCGATTAGATCCACCATATATACCAAAAGGATCTGGAAAAGTAGAAAATCAATTTATAATCGGAACTCTGGAGGAAATTGTGTAGATACCAATTATATTTTGCTGTAAGAGCCAGAACTGAGGCAATTAAAAGAAGGGAGTCAGCATGTTTTGTACATGTAGTCAGATGCAAATGAAACTGAAGAAGTCAATTATGTAAGGATATGTGGGAAAAAAGAGGACACTTCTTAGCAGAACATGGAGAAGGGCACAGAAAAGTGGAGATTTAGGATTAAGTTTAGAAGGTTGATAATGAGCAGCTGTGGAGATGAATCCACTCTTGAGTCAAGAGTATAATCTGCATATTAATAGCTAAATGCAAGCTTATAAGTGTTGGAATTTCTTATCATTTCTTATTAAACCTGCCACAGGTTTTTTTGTCTATCTGTTCAAAAAATGCTAGAAAATAGATTAAAAAAATAGATAAAAAGCAAGCACTATGATATATGCCCTTGTTTTATGTCTTTTATAATGACAAAACACTCCAGTATTGTGCCTTCAGCTTTGACAAATATTTTTATTTCAATAAAGCTTACATGAAAATTCATCTAGATGTTATGGGAACTTCGTCTTCAGTTTCATCCCACCATATCAAATATCTTTGCAAAGTCGATGAAGAAGAAAATGATTTCTCTACAGAAAGATTTTGAAAATCCTTGTGGATGGAAGATGTTATGCTCTTCTGTGATACATTAAAACACTTCTTTAAATGACCACTTTTTAATCTTTTTGTCCTTCAATTTTCTTTTTAAGCATAAAAATATGTGAATCTGGACTTGAGTTATTTGATAGTCATGACCTCACCATGTGTTCAGAGTAAATCATGGGAACACTGCTTGGAATGTAAATGCTGTCCAGCTGGCCAGGCATCTCACCCAGCCTTTCTTTATGGTTTAATGCTTTGCTATGCTTTGCTTTCATGTTCGTGTCAATCACTACATTTTGTGCAAACAGACATCTTCCTGATGCTGTTTTTTTCCTGGACAGGAAACCAAAATTCTCACTTACTAATATTTTTACTGCTGCTGTTACTTACAGTATTGTAATTGTTATTTAATGATACCAGTGATTAATTCATACATAATCAAGGTGTGCACGACACTGTGCAAATATCTGTGCACAATAACATTTTATATGTCAGAAAAGCTTGTAAAATTCCCAGCTGCCTGGAACCTCAGAGTATTGGAGGCATTCTTTAGACAAGGAAAAAACACCAAACTGTTGCCATAACAATATTTTTTCCCTCCTTCTAGACCTGCAAAGAAAGATTACCTTGGTGCTTGGGCCATATAGAAAGGTTCGGCAAAAGCTCTTTCTTTTCCCCACACAGTTCACGTGGAAGCTTATTTATCCTTTTCATAGACTATATACAATTTTACAGTGGGATGGTGAGCTCTATTCCTCCCCCATGTCACTGTTACGATGCCAATTGCCATTACCTACTAGAAAAGAGAAAAACAATTTTCCCTCTGCTGCCAGCGCTGGGAGTGAGGAGTTTTCTTATGTTTCATCTCAGACACTCAGCAATCCCAGTGAGTAGCTGGGTGTATATAACGTGTTGGTATTTTTGTATGTCATCACACAGATTTTCAGTCAGTAAGGGATTTCTTCAGCTCACAATAAACCAGAACTGGTATCAGGACTAGGAGAAGGTATTACTTGAAGGAAGTAAGGCATAAACTTTATGTATAGAGAATGCAACTGCTGTGTAGATGATTTTCCCTCATCCTGTCAGTGTCATGTGGAGCACAGAAGAAGTTTGAATAGGGGCACTGCAAGGGGATAAAAAGTTTAGATTAGTTAAACTTGGTCTCTTTGAGTACATTCCTACTTATAAAAAAAATTCCCAAAACAACATGAAAACAAAACAGAGGTTAAACGGATGATCTGGATCCTTCATCATCCAGCTTCTCAGCATAAACCTCAGTTGTTTTCTAATATTTAACTTCACGAGATCATCTTTGTAGAAGAATTGGGTATTTTGGCTATTTCCTGCTACGTCTCCATTTCCAGTGCTTTTTCATGTTTCCATGAAAAGCATGTAGAGCAGCTGATGCATGGGAATTTCAGCAATGTCCTCCTGTGTGGCTGCATTGTAACATCATGAACAAAATCGTGAATTCCCGTTCTTTCTGTCCAACCTAAGCTAAACCAGATGTAGATCTTTGCATTGCAGACCTCCTATTCTTTAGATTGAGACAATGAGGGAATATGAGTTCTTTTTTCATTGAATTTAGCAAGCACTTTTTATAAAGAAATAATGCAAACAACACTGGCACATTCAGAAAATAATGCTTTACAGCTTTTTTGAGAAGATTCAAGCAGGAGACTCCATGTAATGAGCATGAAGAAGCCCTAGCAATTCACTGGACATAGAAATTTTTGAATTAACATTTCAGGTAAGTTTTTCACCCCTCATACACTAGCCTGAACTGTACGAAGTGTAAAACAACATTGCTACCCCCAGAAAATCCTGAAAGTATTAAAACTCTGAAACAAATAGCTGTTAAAGTAACTTCTGAAAACACTGACTGTTAAATGCTAGCAGCCATGCACTAAGCAAATGGTATATCATATGATGAAGCAGAAATGGCAGAATGTGTATATAATGTCACCTGCACATATGGTCCAACGTTGTTGGGTGCAAAGGGGTAGGAATTTCTGCAAAATTCATATCAAGGACTGATAATGGTAATAATTCCTTTTTATCCAGTTCCAGTTCATATAATGGTTGCAGCTAATCTTTGCTTTGATTGCTAATTTACTTCAATCAATCAGCCTCATTCACCCCTTTGTTGAAATTCTATGGAATTAGAGCAGTAAGTAGCCCTACATTTCTTCCACCTTATTGAGAGGGCTTCCACAGAAAGCACTTTCTTATGGTTATGACAGCCTTTTCCTCTATTTCAAATTTCCTTCCCCTCACAGGTCATCCTCTGTGGTACAAGCTAAATTGTCAATCTACATAAACTTTATTCATTTCAGCTCAGCTCCACTAATTTACATCCTCTACAGATGCAGAATGCTGCACCCAGGCTAGCATTTTACTGACCCTGTACAAAACCTCTTTCTTGCATTATGAGGCTGTTGTCTTGTTTTCCTTTGCTTCTGGAGTTCTCTTGTTCAGTATTGAATACTGCATTATAGTTTATTCTTGTTCAAGCATGTCATAGAATCATAGAACCATAGAATCATAGGATCAGGGAATCATAGACTCATAGACTCATAGAATCACAAACTAGTTTGGGTTGGAAGGGACTTTCAAAGGTCATTTAGTCCAACCCCTCAGCAATAAGCATGGACATCTTCAACTAGATCTGGTTGCTCAAAGCCCCATCTAACCTGATCTTGATTATTTCCAGGGATAAGGCAGCCAACACTCCTCTGAGCAACTGTCCTGATGTTTCACCACCCTCATTGTAAAAAATTTTTTCCTTATATATAGTCTAACTATATCCCCTTTTAGTTTAAAACCATTACTGCTTGTCCTATTGCAACGAGCCCTGCTAAGAAGTTTGTCCCCATCTTTCTTGTAGGCCCTCTTTAAGTACTGAAAGGCTGCAGTAAGGTCTCCCCTTATATAACATGTCTGCTATGGTAAATATGATGCATGATTACTCTACTTTGTTTTTTCCAGGCACTGATCTCATTATGAAGACTACAAGCTACTGCTTCACAGTGACATTATTAAATGAGAACATAATGGCAAGAGTAGTTAGTCATGTCACACTGTAAAGAGAGAACTAGAGGAAAAGCTGTGTTTTAACAGTGGCAATGAATGATTAAATATTTACCATATAGTGAGCAAGAACACAATATTTCTGGTGCTGAGACTTACTGCTTAAAGTAAAGAAAAAATATTTTCAGTACGGCAAAAATATTGTCCTGCCAAAGCACTTGTCTGCTCTACTCATTAAATAAATGTAACATTTTAAATTATCTCATAATGGAGCATAAAAATAAAATAATCTTGCTTCAATTACAACAATAATTACAATACCAGGAAAAAAAATCTCTTTTCAAGCACTATATTTATTATATGATACATTAAAGTGTCACTGGAGCCAGCACTTCCTCTGTTCTAATCTGGGCAGAGATGTACTGATTTGAAATAAATGATCCTTATCGCTGAGAAGAAAAATGTCAAGAATTCAGATAATAGTGAATTAATGTAACTTGAACCAAAAAGTCAGAGCAATGCTGGTTTCAAAGCACATTAAAACTAATGAAAATAGCTTTAAATTCAAATAGCTAAACAAGACAAATCTAAAGTATGAAATCCATGAAAAACGAAATACACATGCATTGTGCTTTTTATTTTTTTAACTTTCCAGAAACAAACAAGTTGATTATTAAAAGGGATCATCCACCAATGCAAACAAAGGCACACTTCTTAACTGTATCTTTTGAGCCCACTTAGAGCTATACCTAAAGAAAAGGTAAAGACACTGCATTGCTACGGTGAACTTTGAAAACATCAACCAGGAACTGTTCTTGCTGAACAGCTTTAGCCCTTCCAAATAGAGACAACTTCTCTTGATATATCCAATCCAAGTGACCTTTCTACCTGCAAGATTTGCAGTTTTCAACCCAGATCTGTAACACAGAAAGAAAATGTGCTAATCAGAGCGACTCTCCTTTGCCCCAGACAGGGTTTAACACATGCTGCAGACATGCATGATCTGTGTCAATACATATTAAGGGTAGTTCCAGCACCTACAACACACTCCTGCTAGGATGGTATGTTCATGGTCTCCCCCATAAGCCTGAATGTCAGCAGGAGCTTGAGAAGAAATATCAGAAGAGATTTCCATCTCTGTGCCTCCTGACCCATATGCTGCAATGAGGTACTCCACAGCATGAAGAGAGATGATAAGTACGCAGCAGCTCTGCTGCTACACAGTAAGCAGAAAGCATTTCTGCTGTACTGATGACCCCCATTCCTACAGTCAGAGCACTGCAGACACCGTGCAACCTTTGCTGGGTGGCACACTGGAATATGCAGCAAAGGCAGAGCTGGAATCAGCAGTGAAGCAAAGCTAGGAGGAAGCTCAGCAGCCGGGCTAGGGTCTGTGCAGAAGGCAGGATCAGTTAACCTACCCATTCCCTCCATCCCCTAGCTGGCTATTTTTCAATCCCCTCAAACTTCAAATAACAGTGATCCAACAATACTCATAAGGAGCCTGCTGTGCTAAACTATTCTCACTGTTCATTATTTTTTTCTAGATTATTAATTTAAATCTCCATTGTCCTCATTTGAACCTGTTACTTCTTGCCCTGCTGGCAGCAGATATTTAGGATGACTTGTTTCCTCCCCCTTTAAGGTCACTGTTATGTATCTGAAGACTCTTGCTGTATAAATATACAATTTGATATGACTTTTTTCTCTAGATTAAATAAAGCTAGTTCAGCCACTGTTTATGAGAAGTCATATGAGGAGCAGCTGAGGGAACTGAGGCTGTTCAGCCTAGAGAAAAGGAAGCTCAGGGGAGACCTTATCACTCTCTACAGCTGCCTGAAAGGAGGTTGTAGCAAGGGGGTGTCAGGCTCTCCATATGGAAACTAACCTACAAGACTTCTCTATGTATTGGGCTGTGACACAGAATTGAGATAATGGTGTTACCAAAGGATTAAAGAAACCAAAGGCATGTCACACAGGTTTTCAAAATCACCATTACAAACTCATCTGACTCAGCATGTAGAAGTATACGTCAAGCCCATCAGAGGTCTTGTGCACCCTGAAGTGCTCATCAGTCATGAACAACTTCCATTTTTTGAATATGCTGCATTTGAATCTATTCCACTGTGTACACAGAAACCTTAAAATGGCTACTGCCATTAGATCAGGCAGATGTCTTTCAATGACTCAGTTAAGACCTAGTTATTCCTCTCATCCAGAATTTACTATTATTGTCAGTAGAATAATGAAAAATTTGTGCAACATGGATGAGCAAGTAAGTTGAAGATAAAAACCCCCAAACTATGTATTCACATGCAGATAATTCAAATGGTATTTCTGTAGTCAATATTGTTTTCCTGAATTTAATTTTTGCACTGGTGTGTTTGCAATATTGAGTTACTGTTAAGTAATTTTTTCTTCTGTAAAGCAAAATATTTTAAAATGGAAATAAGTTTTTAAAATAAAGGAATCTAGTAAGAAGAAAAAAAGAAAAGAAACCTGAACCTGACCTTGCACAAGTCCATGGGACCTGGTGAAATCCATCCGTGGGTCCTGAAGGAGCTGGCGAATGAAACTCCTAAGCCACTGTCCATAATATTTGAAAACTCATGGCAGTCAGGTGAAGTTCCCGATGACTGGAAGAAGGGAAATGTAATCCCCATTTTCAAGAAGGGGAAGGTGGAAGCCCCAGTGAACTACAGACCAGTCAGTCTCACCTCTGTGCCCGGCAAAATCTTGGAGCAGATTCTCCTGGAAAGAATGCTGAGGCACATGAAAAACAATGAGGTGGTTGGTGACAGCCAACATGGTTTCACTAAGGGGAAATCTTGCCTGACCAATTTGGTGGCCTTCTATGATGGGCCTATGGGACTGATGGACAGTGTCAGAGCAGTTGACG
>NW_009927655.1:67866-110614 GCF_000696875.1 Nestor notabilis | reverse complement strand
TGGGACAGTGTCGAATGCCTTGCACAAGTGAGCAAGAGCAAAGAGCAAGCAGTCCACATCAACTGTTCAGCTCACATTTCAGACTTTCATTCTAATTTATTCAGTTAAACCTTGTAACCTTTCTTCATTTCTCTTCCTATATTCCTTTTAATATTTCCATATTGCATTTTACATGGAGTGTCTTACAGCTGCTCCAGCCCATCTTTCCTTCTCTCAGTTGCATATGCAACTTTAAAGCACAGAGGCAGGTTTCAAGCAAAATGGCCTTTGTCCTCTTCTCCATGCTTTGAATCAAGCATTCAGCTCAAATTTTTCTTGACAGTTCTCTCACAGTGACAGCTCATAAAGAGGCATTAGAGTACGAATAATTTGTACTTCTATATAGCTTAGCGTTCAGTCAAATCACAGATTTTCTCGGTAGACACACTGATGACACATTTGAAGGGTCCTGGTGCAGAAGGATGGAGGCATAATAACAGGAGTTGTTATAGATCACAAGGAGGACAGAGGAGTCAGAAGAAAAAGAAGATTTGTAAGAAAGAAATACCTGAAATTTAAATAGTAACAGAGCTCAGAATACTCTTCCAAAACAAATCAAATCCCACGCATCATTAATTTTCTATATTTGTGCTTAAATGCTCTTGCTCATGATTTTAGAAACAAAACTAGGAATGCCAAGAATGTGTTTGACCATTGCACTCAGAAGTCAGTGTCATAGATCTTTTACAGCCTGCCATACATCATGACATCTGCCAATGCAAAACAGCTTATCCTTTTACTGGTTCAGAGAGGAAATATTGATCAGATGAATGTACTTCTCAGCCAGATATTTTGTCTGACTTTTTCAAACACTGTTGAACCACTAGCCATTTTATCTTGCTATCGAGTGGCAGCCCCACACAAGTGAGATGGCCACCTGAGTGCAGAGGCATGGAAAGCTGGGCAGCAACATGTCCTGCTCTCACCATATCCCTGGGCAGTACCTGCCTTAAGCAAAATGATTTGGATACACCTACCGCTGCTGGACTGCATTTAGCACAATGCTAGTGGTTCCACATGGTAACAAAGGCAGACTAACAGGCATCAGATGAAGGTTAGTACACTTATCAGCTAGCAATTCAAAAAGCATTGGGGGGTATGGGGATGGAGTGAATTTCCTATGCATAAATATGTCCTTGAAAAGCAACCATGTGATACTGAACTGATGTAGGTGGACAACAGATGGAGAACGGGCTAAGGGTAAGAGCTCTGAAGTTTTACCCTGCAGCAGGCAGCAGGCTGCTTGAAGATGGTCACTGGAATCAATGTATGCTACTTTAATTTTTGTTTTGGTGTTCAATTCCCTGAGCATTGGAAACTGTCGGATTGAAAAGTTTGTTGCAATCAAGGAATCAATTTCTCTGCGCTTTTTATAGTCTGTCTCACCAGCATAGAGAAGCACTCTATGGTAGATGGAGAACAAAGACATAGGGTTGCATATTATTGTTAGTAGGTATGTGAAGTTGTCAAGTTTTGCAGCAGAAAACAACAAAAATGCAATGCAATCAAAGCTTTCAAAGGAGAAAACAAATCAAAATGAAGCTGCTACTTCTATTTGGCTTTCAATTATATAGCCAAAGTGAACGGAATACACATAAAAATCTGGTCTTGTCTGAAAAGCAATATCAGAAGTCCGTTTTCATATATGCAGCTTGGTCCTCAGAGGTGCTGGTAATTGACAGATTTCTCACACACTAAATTCTCCAAATGTAGACCTCCACAATGCTTTCACAAATTAAATGGGTTAACCAAGCTCTTAAATAAAAGTCTAAGTGAATACATGTTAAAGACTGATAGAAGAGTTCACAAAGAATGTCAGTCCTGAGGGTGTTTTTACCAAAGGTTAGAAAGCAGTAAGAAGAATTACACACTTTCTTAGGTTTCCGTATCCCACACGACTCTTTATCAGTTGCACTGTATTTGGAAGCACTGGCAGCTGTTACATATCTTGTTCAGGACTGAAAGGAAATAGAAAGTTATACTAGAATAGTAGATGATCTTAGAAGTTGCTGTGCAGGCTTTAGTCTGCCTTTCTCTATGAAGGCATCCACTGTACTCTTTCCAGTTCCTCCTTAAGCTGCAGTTGGTAGCATATATTGCAATATATAATTTCTGTTTCCTCAGTGGGATTACTTTGCCTTAGATACTTCTCTGTATCTTGACTGTAGCTGTCTCTTAAGAAGTAGGCAAGAGTCTTGAGGAGATGACAGATTCTAGAAGGTTACCTAAAATTTAAATGGCCATTTAGAATTTAAAACCTGAATTATTTTTCTAAAAGTATTTGAATATTAGGTTGTGGTCATTCATACTGGACATATTTGGTTGAACAGATATTTATAAGAAATTCTGAGGATGTTCTGTCCAGATTTGTAGCAAATCCATTTAAAAATTAGAATGAGAGTAATTTCAAAATTTTTCTGTTGATGAGCAGATTTGAATATCTCAACACAAATTTAACATGAATTAATACTGGTAATTTTGAAGCTGTTCATGTTCATTTGCCATTCTTCTAGTGAGAGGCATTAAAAAGCATTCAAAAAGAAACACTGTCCATAAAGATTATTCAGCTTGAGACAAGCGACCAACATAGAGACTGTGGAAATAGCAGGTTTGTGACCAAAAAACTGTTGAAACATGTCATTTTAACACTTTATGTTTGAACCTGCTATTTTTTTCGCTTTATAGGTCATTCATGAACCACAGGATTTATCAGAGTTATATACTTATTCTGCACCTTTACTTCTCTAAAACACCAATTTCAAAATATGCTAAATTTTAAACTTTTTTTCACCACTAGTAAGTTTTTACTTTTAAACCTATAAAAAAAATACTCTGTGAGTTTTCTCAGAGTTATTAGTTGGTATAGCATTATTGGGTGAGCCAAATACCAGAAGTAATCATTGGTCCCTGAAAAGAAGAGTAACCAACATTAAACCTAAAACTACATTGCTTCTTTTCTTTGCCCACTTTTTTTGTCTCAGTTGTAACAATTGTCGGTGAATTCCACAGATGATTATTCATGCAAAAAAAAATTTGCTGTGTATTTGACTTGTGAGTTTTCAAGAAATTATGCCAATTCTATGACATTACCATACATTTTTATATAACTATTTGTATTTATCTTAATTCAGTTCCATCCCACATATATTCAGTTATATATTATTGGGTTTGCTCTTTTATGTTTAGTTATTTCTCTCATCCATCACTGCATATAACCAGAATAATTTCATAGAATTTTCCTTGATGTCACCTAAGGTCATGCTACTGAGCTATTGTAGTTAATTTAGAACAGAAATGAGTAGAAAGATGGGGTGTTTTTTTCATTTTCTTCTACTTTACTTTGAATCTCACACTGTTTGTCAGAGAGGTCATTCACCGCAGTGCTCCCATTCACAGAAACTGTGCAGTTGTCTATTTCTAGTGGTAGTCTTACTGGTGTGACCTTATCCCAGGATCCTGCTCAGCACAGCACCCAAATTTGTGAACTGGTTGGCACGGGCAGCAACATGCCTGTATGTCACCCTCATATGTAGTTGCCATCAGCATGAATGTGCACTCAGGCCCAGGAGATCAGAAGCATTTCCAGAGTCACCAAGTAAAATATAATCTCTCAAGATTTATTAAGTAACTGCTTTCTTCTCTAGGGTCTTGTTGAAATATCTAATTGTGCACCAGCTTCAAAGGTCAGCAGTGTGTGTCTCACTCCCCCTTTTCAATTACACTAATAACTAAACTTTAAAGAGATCTAGACTATTATTATAAACTTTTTATATGGAGGCACAAGGTATCTTCTTATGCAATCTTCAAACTTATGTATGCAGGAAAACTTTTAAACAGTACTCTGCAGCACAGTACTGTGTTGTAATTGAACATCAACTAAAAAAAAACCCAAAACTTCATAGCTTGTGCCTAATGTATTTGTCTCCGTGATTTTGTCTCCCAAGAAAGCATATTACTTTGTGACAACATATTAGTACTGAAATAGACTTCAGTATTATAATAGCCTTTACTTGACCAGAAGGAAGAAATAAAGTAAAACAATTGCACAGAGGCATTGAAAGAATGGAAAGTCTCACCTCTTTTCTTACTACCCATGCATCACCATCCTTTCTTAATATGTGGCACAGTTTTTAGAAGCGCCTTGGCTGTGCTAAACACTTTCTTTTTTCCCCACAAGGGGATGTCAGATGTGATAAACACCAACACTTTTTGAAAGTGGTGTTTAAACAAAGTTCTAACTACATTTCATTCTGAGATCTGTAGATGTTTTACATAATCAGAGTCTTATGGATCATTCTATGTGGTAAGCAAAGCAGGAGTAAAATGCAGCATTTCTGATCTGACTGTTTTCACATCTCCCTTGAACTGGTTTGCACAAAAGTCACGACACGATAACAAACTCCCTGACTCCAGTAGGGTATTTAAGAATATTTAGTCTTCTCAGAACATTTTTTTAAAGACACAGCACTGAAACAAGAAGCAATTTCTCATGGGATAAGTCAATTGAAGCAAAGAGAGCAATGGTGGAACTGTGTGACAGCATTCCCAGATGACCCAGAGATAACCTGTGTCAGCAGGCTGCAGTAAGTTGGGGGGGGGGGGGGCATCAGTGTGTGTTTATCAAGACATTCATACTGCACTCTGTTGGTGTTCTATATTTGTCTCACTTGTTTTCAGAAAGTTTTATTTTCTTCTATGGACATAATAGCATTGTGTTTGTTTGAGACAGGACACCTGGGAGAAGAAGCTAAAACATACATGTACCATGGGGAAGAAAATAAGAATAAGCAAACATATAGAACATCTGGACTACAGAATATAAACCCCACAGGATCTACAGAGCACACATTTTTCCTTACAATAAAGGGTAACCAGATGAATCTACTCTTTTACCTCTTTAGAGCATTCCAGCTTCTATAGTCAGAAAACTATTTGAATCTGAAGAGACACAGACTACAATACTACAATGTAATAATGAAATATTTTCATATGTATCTCTTTCATGCTTGGCAAAAAAACCCAGAAAACACTTCTCTGTAGTACATGCACATGTTTTCTTCTGACTGTAATAGTCCCACAAACTCTCTTCTGCGATTCAGGCAATGTGCTAGAAATTAATTTTCTACTGTTCGCATGAGAACCTGTGCTTTGCATCCACCTCAGTAACCCTGTTGCTTCCACAGCAACGTGTTGTTGAAAGAGAGGAAAAGGCTTCATATATAGCAATAGCAAAAAATACACAACAATATAAACAGAGCACATCAGCAGTAAAGTACGCACAGCCTGGTGCTAATGGAAAGGTTGCATTGATGCTCATGGGCTAGCACAGGACAGACTTGTGGCATTTAACAAACACACTGAGAATCATCACAGTTTCTTCCGTTTTAGAAAGAGCTCTTTGCAACAAGGGCTGTCTTTTTAATTATGTGTGCTAACAAAACTTGGCTCAGTGGAGCAATAAGGAGCACCGCAGCACAAAATTATAATAAAATACCCTTTCCTTATGGAAGAAACTAAATAAACAGTTCTATTCTTTCTCAACCCCATTAGAGCACAAATAAACAGAGAATCCTGTATGAAGCCTTAAATATAATGCTCGATCTCTTCAACAGAAACAACAACACCCACAGAGACGACAGAAAAGATGAATTTTAAATTCTAATAGACACAAATGGACTTTAATATGTCTCTCCAAAGATCTTCTGACTAGCAAAAATCACGGGGGGGAAGATTAGAGTGATAATGGCAAGTCATAGTCATGCATGTACCCGATATGCTTTTAAACTGAACAACAAATCTAAAATAAACAAACAGCACATATTCAGAATGGCAAGAACTGCTGTTTTTCTGCTTTTGTTGCCTGCTTAAAATTTCTATCCATCCTGGGTTTTTTTCTCTTTGAAGACAGTTTTTTTAACATCATCTAGACAAAAAGAACTTATAACAAAGACTTAGGCTATGCTACAGATTAGGACTTGGCCTAGTACAACCAATTGCCAAGAGATAAAAATGCTGCAACACATAGTGAGAACAGAATATGACCTCTAGTATCAAAATATTGCACAAAAATACTGTTCAAAAATGTCAGTCATTGGAACACTTCCAGAAAGAAGATGTCTAAATGGAATATACTGTTCAGTGGGCAAAAATAAAAACAAAGCCAAGAATTTTTGTCGCAAACTTCCTTGAGCAAATCTGAGCAAGCACAGTGTGAGTGCAGATGTGGAGATGGATGGAGCTGCAGACATCCCTAAGCAGCACAGAGACTCTGGGGGCAAGTCAGACCTTTAAGAGGTTCTTGGGTATAAAGGAGCATTTGGGTGACGGTTAGTTCCATAAGCGCTAGGACACAAGTTCTCCTGATCCATGATTTCATCTCAGAAATTGCATCCTAACAACTTTAAAACAAAACTCAGATCACTTCAGTATTTATCCTCTCTTATATCCTACTTACATCACTTTTTATCATAGTTTGGATAGGAAATTTCAGTGTCACTTTCCCAAGATATTGATGGCAATCTCTTGAATGAGTGAATACTGATACTAAGAGAGAATCCACTTGATAAGGTTTCAGCCCTGTGCCATGCATATATCTGATGGATATGCAAAAACAGATAGAGAAATTCTTTAACATTTCTCTGAAATCCTAAGCGTTCAAACCTCAGAGGCTGTTATATTAATTCTGAATTATTAGCCTTCCATGCCATGAGAAGTAACACTTAATGTTTTCATAATCTAAGTGATCCTACAAAGCCTGCTCATTGTATAATTAATAATGCCTTTGTTAATGCCACTGTAGATAACTGTTGCAGTGTCCAGTGACTTCAATTGTTTAGAAAACTAAAGGACTTTGAGACTATGACGTGTTTTGTTTTGATTGTGAATGACAAACAATGCACAAATAACAATATTTATTTTCCAATTTGTTCTGTTCTGAGTCATCTAAAACTCTTCACGATGAAGCTATTGCTTAGTACATTTATTTTGGATCAGTTTGCTATGAATTCAGAAGAATAAATCTGAATTTTCCAATTTTTTATGCAGCAATAAACAACAAATGAAACAAAACAAACAATGACTGCTTCTGATGTAGAAGCTGCACAGAGTAGTAACATAAGACCAAACGAACCACTGCACCTTTCTTGTGAAATAATTACAATCTCAATAGTTAAGTTTTTGTAGTCATCGACGTTTTACAGATCTGATCTTGCTTCTCTGTTGCTCTGCAATATAAGCTGTATACAAAAGTGGAACATTTCTAGGAACAACTTTTTTAGATCAGTACCTGTACAGTTAACACAAATCTAATTCTAAGCATTTACATTTCCTATGTCTTTTTTTAGAATGTTCACTTGAAAGAAAGAATTGAACAACAAAAAAAGTTTTGTTTTTGTTTTGTTTTTTTTTTTGATCTGTTTTCTACTACTGGTATCCTGCAATTATTTCTGCACCTTTCTTGTGGGCACAATAATTATATAATATTTTGCATTGCCAACAACAACAGGAGTGGTTTATGTATCAGTTTCCACAGGGTAGAGATGCAAATGTTACGCAAGATGCAAGGCAGGGGAAAATAGGTTGATACTGTGTTTAGGTTGTTCTCCTGGAAGTTATAGAAAGGTTAACAGACAGAAGCTGGATCCAGTCTTCTGCCTGTACAGTGGGTTCCCTACATAGTGAATGGTGTGTTTTCATGTTAGATGTCTTTCAGGTCTTCCTGTAAATTCTACCAAATGCAGAGTATAGTGTGAAGTTCAAGTAAGTCAGTGGAAAGGCTCTTACCTATTTGAATAGTCTTCAATTAAAGCCTTTAGGTACTTCTTCCCAGGGAATGATTGTCAACAAAAATAAAGGAAAAAAAGAAGGCACAGAGTAAGGGGAGAAAGAACTAGGTGTTGATATGGAGTAAGTCTGTTTTACTCTCTGCTCTAAAAAGAGCTAGTGAAAGAAAATTCATCTGTCTTTTTTATACATAAAAATGCTTTCATATCAATGCTAGTAACTTCCAAGAATTCGGCTGCATGAGCACATACAGATATATATACGGTTTTTATTCTCCTTTCTGCAAAGGCTGTGGATAGAGAATAACTGAAAACTTTTATCTACAGTCTGGAGTGCCTATCCGTATAATGACAGTCTATGCAAATTCACATAATAAAAATATATAACATGAATGTATATATACTAAAAGTATAGACAGAATACAGTAGCTTGGGCAAATATAATGTACTGTTCATAAGTAGTGTTTTTGTTTCCGTATCACATGTGCACAGCAAATGACAGCAGCGAACAGGAAATTCAGTACAAGGGCAGCTCTCCAGTTGAGACACCATTCCTAGAAGACTTGAAGTATTCTCTCACTTAGCCCTTGTAATGTCAAACATAATGCATTCTGGTTTCTTTCAGCCTCCTGCAATCTACTGGGAAGAACTTTATTCCAGTTTTATACAATGATGAAACTTGCCCTTGCTAGCACTTATAGTATACACAGGAACCTCAGGTCATTGAGAATCACTCAAGGCTTTTTTTTTTTTCCTCTTTACTTCTAAAGAAATGTGAGGTGCATCATCCAGCACAGACGACATATAAAAGGAGTTCAACAATCTTGCTAAGTGGCTGATGGACAATATGCTGCATCATGTGGTAGAGGATTAAAAATAAGTGTGTCAAAGAATACAGAATGGAACAGCAAGTTCTCAAATTAAAGGCTTATTTTACAGAACTCAAGAGAGATGGGAAAGCTTTTAACCCCTTATATTCAATTTCAGTGGTAGATCATCCTCTGGAGTTCAGTCATTCTTTTTTACAGCCTCTGCATTGGAGCCATGAATGATGCTGCTGTGCCTCATGGAATCCCATGCTCTGACTCCCCAGTGGCACACTTTGGTCTCTGCTGCATGTAAGTCTTACCACAGGACTCTGTGTCCTCACCACTGAACATGCATGATAACATCAAATAGCCTGTAGAATACTAATGTACTCTAATGTACTGTACTATAGAGTATTATAAAAGTTTGCTATAATGATTAACAGCAGGAAAAAACACCCACTTATAATTAAAAAAGTTTGATGATGGTAAGGTTTCTGCTATATAAAATGTCTCCTTCTTCCAGGATTGAGATCATTCATCTCTTCTAAAAGGTGGTCCTCACAGGTTTTGGACACAGCCTGGTGTATTAGCAAGCAACTAAGCACCATGAAGCCACTCACTCACCCCCTGCTATAGTAGAATCAGAGGTAGAATCAGAAGGGTTACAGTGAGAAAACTCATGGATTGAGATAAAGACAGTTTTATAGGTAAATTAAAAGCCACACATGAAAGCAAAGCAAAACAAGGAATTCATTCAACACTTCTCATGAGCAGGCAGGTGTTCAACCATACCCAGGAGACCAGGCTCTATCACACATAGCTGTTACTTGGGAAGACAAAACACCATAATTCCAAAAGTCCCCCCTGCTTCCTTCTTCTTCCCACAGTTTTTATTGCTGAGTAGGACATCATATGGTCTGGGATACCCCTTTGGTCAATTGGGGTCAGCTGTCCCAGCTGTGTCCCCTCCCAACTGCTTGTACGCCCCCAGCCTGCTTGCTCGTGGGGTGAGGAACAGAAAAGGCCTTGATGCTGTGCAAACACTGCTTGGCAGTAGCTAAAATATCCCTGAATTTTCATCAGTGATTCCAGCACAAATCCAAAATATTGTCCCATACTGGTTAATATGAAGAAAACCTAAATCCGTCCCATCAAAACCAGTACACTTGGAAAGAATTGCAGGAAATAATATTTGATATTAACTGATAAAGTTGTAAAGAAAGAAAAATTAAAAAGGACATGACTTTGGTGCACAAACCCATCTTCAGGTGTTGCATAAGCAAAGATCTATAAAGGGATGTCTCACGTTGTTCCCTATTGAGGATTTAAAACAGAGAAGACTATTATTAATGGAAGAGGAAGTGTGGTGTTTGGTATGACTATACACCATATAAAATATGTTAAAATAGCACTTGCCTTAATAAACTGGGAACAGAGTGGACAGCTGATATGTATCTCTCATACTGTCACCAGCTAAGGCAACACCAATGTGTTTGGGGAAAAAAAAAAATGAGGTGAAACACAATGCAGAATAAAAATACAACCTCGTATGGTCAAATATACATTGTCTTAAGTTAACATAATATTCCTGTTTGATGAAAAATTATTATATGAGGCAGCTGACTAGAGATGTTACTTGCTCTGAAACAAAAATTAGCTTCAATAATTTCCTAACACTTTTGCTGATGGCAGTACTGGAAGATTTCATCATATGGGTATTGATTATCTGTTTCTGTCGTGGTTTAAGCCCAGCCGGCAACTTGGAACCACGCAGCCGCTCGCTCACTCCCCCCCTTTTCCTTCCTCCCCCCGCTCCCGAAGGGATGGGGAGGAGAATTAGAGGAATGTACCTCCCACGGGTTGAGATAACAGCTCTCCAGTAACTAAGGTATAATACAAACCACTACTGCTACCAGTAATAATGATAAGAGGAATAACAAGGGAAAAGGACACAACCGCTCACCACCCGCCGACCGATACCCAGCCCGACCCGAGCAGCGATCTGGCCTTCCGGGTACCTCCCCCCAGTTTCTATACTGGGCATGACGTGCTGTGGTATGGAATACCCCTTTGGCCAGTTTGGGTCAGGTGTCCTGCCTCTGCTTCCTCCTGGCTTTCCCTCCTCTCTGGCAAAGCATGCGACTGAGAAAGTCCTTGGTCAGAGGAAACATTACTTAGCAACAACTAAAAACAGCGGTGTTATCAGCATTGTTCCCAGACTGAAAGTCAAAACCACAGCACCGCACCAGCTACTAAGAAGGAGAAAAAATGACTGCTGTAGCTGAACCCAGGACAGTTTCCTTGCCCAATATACTAGCTTTCAAGTCACTCTGAATACCAGAGTAACAGCAACTGTACTTTGTAGTATTGTCTTACGATATACACTCTGGAATTAATCAGAAAATGTTCTGTTAGCTGTAACAGGTGAAAACCTGAATACAGTTATGAAAAAATTAAATGGAATTCTGGTCATATCACATGAAATGTCGTGATAAAACCAGAAAGTGTTTGTGCAATGTAGAAAAAGTTCATGAGAAATACCTGAAATTTGAAATACTGGCCATCAGTGAATCTTATTTCACAGTAAAGTCTCAAGGTGATGAGAAAAGCCTACTCAGGGAAGTGAGTAGAAACAAGCAGAAACTAGGTGATTAAGACAGCTTCTGCTGGGATTATCCCTTATGAGTCACGTAGCCAACACTACAACAATCAGATTAGCTGATGGAAATAATAGGGCAAGACATCATTCATGCTTTCCACAGTGCTTCATGCATTCACTCCTTCCTGTGGACTGTAATCTTCACCAAGACCGAATCTTGCAGGATCATGCACTGCAGTCTATTTAACTATAGCAGCTATGGGCCAGACAACATAAAAGTGAACAAGTCACTCAAAATAACATCTCACTATTGCACCATAACTACATATAAAACTGAGTTTTTTGTTTTCAGCTTCTAGACAGAGACAATAGAAGTGAAAAGTCAGGATCCAAATGTTGATGTTTGCACATCTGTGTTCTTCCTGTCCATCAGTGCTATCACAGAAACATTTTTCTTATTAGTTCCCATAGTCATATCTGACACTCTCAAGAATTAACATCTACCATAATATACACCTGATACTTTTTAAACTGAGTAACACAGTCTGTTTTTATTTCTCCAAGTTCTGGCACATACTTAAGAGGGTGGATTTCACAAACAGACCAGAGAAGGCAGACACAGGAACTGGTAAAGGAAAAGACCTAGATCTCACATATCATTGGAAATCACAGTGCAAGCCTTCCTGATACGTTTTGTATTTCATGGATTACAGGGCTTGCTCCCCTTTTCTGAAGCCTGAGCAGAATAGCAAATACTTAAGTGTTCTTCTGCTCTTAAAAAAAACCTTTCCTCAGCTCCTACAATCTACTTTTGTTTCTGCATGTACAGATTTAAAGTCATAATGGCTTCTTTCATTTTCACTCTGAATACACTTTTACTTCTATTAGTTCAATAGAGTCCATGTATTTCTGGGAAAGAGAACACAAATGTAGTGGATATGGCCTGTCCTCAACAGAACTGTTCATAGGGATTCCACAATGAATAGAATTCTGTCCCCAGTTACTCCATTAAATGGAGAAAGTGTAAAGGCAATGAAGTCACCTGTGTATAACTGGGAAAACTATGTGATACATTACCAGAAACAATATATATGCCAGAAATAGTATAGCTTGCTGTTTTAGCAGGAAATACTCTTCAAGCAAACTCAACTTAGAATTGTTCAGGAAAAAAAAGATTCTGGGATTATTATCTTCACAGATTCATTAGAGAAGGATTATGTCTGAGCATAGAATGGAAAGAACAGCTTTGAAAAAAACAAAGTAGTACCATCTTATTTACCCCAACATGCTAATCACTAGCAACCAATGCACTCAGCTATCTAAAGCACTAGAAGACGAACTCTAAATGTTATCCGTATCTCCTTCAGTGTGCCTTTTGATGGGGAATGTCACACACATATTATTCTGTACTTGCTGTTTTCAATTCAAGAGTGATTTTTCTTTCCTTTTATTATTTGTATGAGAGAGTGCAGTGTAGTAAGTTCTGGAGGGAAAAAGGCTAAGCAAATCAGCTACTCACCCAAGTCTCAAAAATGAGCTTTTAATTAGACTTTGCATTCCCAGAGGATTGACACTGACATCTTCATTAACCTCAGCAAAAAAGTGTTTAGAAAACAGCAAGATGCTCAGAAAACTCACAAGGTGAACCAGCCTGTGGGAGCACCTCTAGGAATGAGCACTGCCCCAACTGAAGTCTGAGAAACACCTCAGTCACCTAGTAGACTTGTACTTACGGCACACAGACTTCTTAAATTACTAAGTCTCTTTTTTGTTAAAATGTGTGCTTTATAACCCATGATACTAACATTCTAGTCCTTGTATCCTGCCTCTGATGCACTCATTACATTCAATACAAATAATTATATCTTGAGGCTCTGCGCTTCTGCAGTGTTGAAGGTTCTTAATGACTATAGCTGGAAAGATTTCATGGGGGTTAAGGTCAGTGCAATCTTATCTTCGCTGTGGATGTGATCCACAGGAGTTTTAGATCCTGTTGTAACTTTCAGAAAAGTGTGAACTTTGACTATCCAGTTGTTCATGAGAGGTGGGGCTGAACATAGACCATGTATTGCCCAGAGTGTGGGGAATACTCACCCTCCTCTGCGAGGGCAAGATTCTCTGAGAAAGCATGAAAGCAGAAGTGAAAGCATCCTTACAAACCATCCCCATTACAAGGGAGCACACATTTCTTCTTAATGCAATCTCATCTCTTACAGCCCTCTTTCTAGGCCCAGCTAATGATGATTGGGACCCCCTATATTGATCCAGCTGGTCTTACTGTAGCTATATACAGATAACCTATCTTTTATTTTCTTCCCTTCAGGTCTTCCCACACACACTTAAAGTTTCTCAGGCAGAACCAATATGTGCAAGGTCACTTCTTTCCTTCATATTTTCTCTGCATGACTGGGAATAGCACAATCTATGTGCTGCTTTCCCTGGCCAGTATTTTCAGCAGGCTCAGACTTACACCTTTTAATGTCTCAGCTCATTCACCATTGCCACTGTGTGTCAGCGGTTGTCTCATTTATGATCTATAGGCTTTAGCCTCACATATGCTCTGTTATTTATACATAGTTAGAGGGTTTGCATGCATATAATACGTGTGTGTGTGAACATATACAGTGGATGTACATAAATGTTAAATATAGGTACATGTAAGTGGGTGTATGTACACATAGATAATAATAAAATCTCAGACCCACACTGAAGGCAGCATTTTCTCAAGAGAATACTGAAGCAGGGTGGGGTGAGGAAAGAAGCCTTCCTTCTTACAACAGTAACGGACAGCCAAGACTGCAACTGAGTGTAATACACAGACAGTCCTTGTTTCCCTCAACTTTCCCTCTCTGTGAAGGGCAAGCATTGGAAGAATCATTATTGCTTATTTCAGGACACAGTGTTTACAAGATACCTAATTTTTATGGCACCGGCCAGCACCAATCTGGTCTGTGACACTCAAAGGTGGGATTACCCAATCCAGTATAATATTTATTTAATTGCCAAATACAAATCAACTTGAGTGGTTTTGTTCCCTTTACTTCCCATTTGACGTGCTGTATTGCAATGTGTATACGTAAAAATGAATAGTCAAGCATAAGGGATGTTCAGTGTTGCCACACATAAAGGACTCAAAAAAGAAATATGATTTTTGGGCTGTCCAGTACTGCAATGGTATTTGTTCCCATTTAGGGCAAGATTATCCTCTGAGGTCTGCCAGTGTAAAATCTGCTTGCTGTTGTGAAATGATTTCACATTTCAAAAACTCAAAAAATTGTTGAGAAACAGAGTGCTCTTCAATCTAGATACACAAATAAGTTGTAGCAGGAGTTTCAAAAGCAGGTTTTGGTGTGGGTTTTTATGGGTTTGGTTTGGTTTTGGGGTTTTTTATGCAAAACAGCCTATAGCTCACATCCTGAACTGACAAGTTTTGCATAATGATCAAGGAAGATAAATTTCCAGAATGTTCAAGAAAGCTAAATTTTCAGCACCCTGAATCTTCTCAAGGGTGCTATGTAAAGATTTGACATTAGGAACTGTTGGGGGAAAGATGAGTAGTTTTGGCCTGTAACATCTGTATTCTTGATTCAGATCATCATTTAAGTGTTATCAAATTAAAAGATGTATTGGGAAACAAGTTGGAAAAGTATTATCCATAAACTCTGCCTGAAACAAAAATAGCCTTTCGTTCTCAAAAAATCAACTTAAATACCACATTTTTACATCATATAACTTGATACTTTTATTGACTTAGAAAGCTGTTGTGTTGGGAAAAACATACTGTTTTATTGATTTCCAACAGCATTTTTCCATAACTAAAATCACAGCATGGCTGTGCTTCATTCAATACAATGAGGTTTAAAAATTCATCTGTCTGGCAAAATTGAATATTAAACTACTTGAATAATTTTTCTTATTGCATTAGCTGATGTTAACAGCAGTTGTTGGACAGGTTTCATCTTCACATGTAAGCAATATTAAAAAAAATTAACTGCAAATAAAATCCAAGCTTGTGTCTACCTATCAATATAACAGCTGAATATCCATTGCAACTTTTCCATCATAACTTCAAAAATTCATAGCATAGTGACTGAACAGTTCATTTTTTTTCCTTTATGAGAAAGTAAATATGCCTCCCACTCACAGACGCCAGAAGCACTGAGGAACTGGCTGGTACAAAAGCTACTCATTAATCACAGTCACAGCACTTTAGAAAAGAAACACCTGAACGAAATGTAGCAGCTTCCAATGCAGAAGAAATGAAATTATATTTTATGTGACCTTGTATTCTTTGACCCTATTACTTTTTAAACATGATCTGCTGCACATCCCCTGAAGACCTATTTCCAAAGTAGTAAATTTCTTGTGCAAAACTCATAAGAAATAGCTTTTCTTAATTCTGTAATTCTTCAAAATTAGACAATCATAGAATTTTTTAAATTTACTAGTCTTTAAAAATCAGTTTCATCTAATCTGAAGTTACAGCTCCTATTTTGTATTAGTACTATTATACAATCATTGACTGGAGAATAAAAGTAAGGTTTCTATTTTCCATTAATTGTGGATATTTTACCTTATCTTTCCTAACTTTCTATTAAAACTCCCCAGATTTTTCTTTTCCTTAAAAGAGATTATCATTACAACTTCTCTGTAACATTACTTTTATTTATATTAGTGACATGTTACTTTACTTCAGTTTAAGACAGTATTAATATATGTGGCACGCATTGAAAAGGGGCAATCTGGAAAGTTAGGGAAATTACAAAAGCCAAGAGAGATGGGGTCCAGTGCATTAAACAATTATTGATTCAATTTATAATGGAAGTAAACAATAACAAATTAAAAAAAAAAAAAGAAAAGCCACCAAAAATAAATAAAAAAACCCACTTCCTTAATGATTGCCTTTTTATCCTAAAAATGAAAGACAAGACATTTTTGTAAAGTTGGTCCCTAAAAGTCCCTGCTGTTTTCCAAAAGGTAAAGAGAATTTATAGGGTTCAAGTGTAGCTTACATTTCAATTTCAAATTTAGTCTTTTGTATGCAAGTGATGTTTACTGATATGAGTAAAGATGACATTCTCTAGCCCAGTGCTGACTAGAGTACAAAGAGACATGTTAGAACACTCTGCAAGTCACAAATGCTATGAAATATTCATTGGACACTTCAAGGGTTGTTTTATTTTCTTCAACTTGAAAGTGCTTGGCTTGTAGCTGATCTCCAGAGCTAGCAAAAGGGTATCTGCTGTGACTAACTATTCCTTCTCTAATGTTACATATTGAAATGAACAAAATCATTTGTAGTGTGTTAATTGTTAACTCATTAAATTTAATAGTGTCACAATTTTTGCACACATATGTTCTTGCATGATTAAGGCACAGTAGATTAGACACCAGATGTCTGATAAAAGCGTATCTTATTGCTAATTAATATTAGAGAGGATAAGAGTCATTAAATAGACCCAAAATCCCATCTTTTTCATGCATACCTATCTATAAAATGTATATGTTAAATCTTTGTGAACCAGCAGTTAAGATGGTAGATAAAGCTGGTAACTCTTTGTTTTTCAGAGCTAAAAAACACACAACACATTTTTTATTTTTTTTTCCGGAACATCAGCTTTTACAATAGAGAAGTTGAGTGTAGTTACTCTTTGCCATTATTTTACTGAAAAATCTTGCCAGCCAATGCAGCTGTATGAGCCACATATGCAACTGTATGACAGTATATGCAATTGTTTATAAATACCATTTTTCTACTTTCCACAGATTTTTGTAAATATTAGTTTCATTACTGAAAAACTCACATGTAATTAAAACTGGCTAAATATCAATTTCTATTCTGAGTTTAGGAGTTAACAAACATATAAGAATAGTTATAATTTATAATACAATACACAAAATTTACAGGTATTTATTTATTTTCTTCAAATTTGTACACAGTGTTTAAATTTGGAGGCACAGTCAGCAGCAGGATTTTTCCAAGTGAGATATACATATAAATCAAATTACTAAACCTTGTGTTAATACAGACATTTACAGAAGGTATTTTACATGAGCTTAAATACCATCCTGCCATAATATAATGAACTGAGCTCAGTTTTTTTTGCTGGAAGTACAGTCAGCTTCAAGGTTTTTGATATTTCTTTTCCTATAATATCCAAACCCATGAATTCACCTAGGTTCATAGGAATTTTTGTTGTCTGCAGTAAATCATTCTGTGGCTTGTAGCTAGACTTTGAGAGTTGGATGCTGACTGCAGCATCACACCCTGGACAAGGAGAAGCATCTTGTTACCCCATTGTGGAAGCAGATCATCATTGCTAATCTGGGATGAGTAAAGTTTTTGGTTCACACCATGGATAACCCCAGACATTGCTGGGCACATTTGCAGATGAAATTAAAAACAAGAACTCACATCCCCTACTCTTTTCAAAATGCCAGTCATCAGTCCAAATGGACAGCAGGTCCCCTCTACCTTTCTTGCTAGCTAACCCATTAGCTGCCTTGAATGTAACAAATTAATAGCACTGAGGGAGATAAAAATGCATGAGTCAATACATGAAAATGTTTGAGTCAAAATTAGTACTTTGGGTTTCCCTAACAAATAAAATTAGTTCCAGATCAAAACAAAAAAAAAAAACAAAAACAAAAAAAAACCCACAAAAAACCAAGCAAACAAAAAAAAAAACCCGACAAAAAAAATTACTGTAACAGCTAGAGAAAGAAAATATATATTAAAATAAGTCATCCAAATCCTGATCAACTATTTAAGCATCTGTTGCATGGACTGATTTAATGTCAGTGTATAAGAAATGTCCTGTGAAACACACTAAGAAAATGGTCTGAATTTGCAAAGGGACAATTATAAGCTTGTAAGAAATAGTTCATTTTTGAAGACACTGCACCAATAGATGATACAGAAAGCTGAGTATTTGCTACTTTCAGAGTAGTCAATGACCCACATATTCAGTCAGACACAGTCTTGTCAGCTATTCCACCAATGAAAACCAGAAAAAAAATCAGAATTTGTAAAATCTTAGCTTTTCTTTCTTTTTTTTTTCACATCTCACCTAACTACCACAGTCCTTGAATACTAATGAAGTCACTAAAATGCAAAAATAGTACAGACCATAATATTATACTTACTACTAAAAACAAGATAAAGGTCTTGCCATTCATTGCAATTAAAATGTCAGAAATATTTCTGCTCCTAAATAAATTATATTATTGCATTGTTTTCTTTTAAATAGCTGTTTCTTTTCTTTTTGAAACACACTTTTATGACTTCATTTGACAATATGCATGCAAAAACTTTTTGACTTGTTTCTGAATTAAATGTCACTTGAAAAAGTAACATTTACAAAAAGGAAGATGAAAGAGGAAAAGCTGATTCTACCAATAATTTTGTAGAAAAGTCCATCCAAAATTCTGAATACTGACCAATAAATTTATTCAGAATAATATGCTAACTTGAATGTCTTTAATACATATAGTAGAGTGGATTTTTTTCAACATTTACCAAATAAATATTCTTTTATCTTCAAAGTTACCATGCTTGGAATACATTCAGCTGTTATTATTCTAAATAAAATACCCTCTTTTCCACATTATTATTCTAAATTCAATAGCCTCCACACACAAGAAAAGTATTAATGTCTTTAGTAAAAACATACTGTGGTCTCAAATTTGCTTCCTTTTCTATTTAAGGTTGTCAGAAGACCCAGCTAGAATCTGATTATCCGAATACCTGTAATATGCTGACAATGTAATAAGGGAAAGTGATGATTAGGAAATTACACAATGAAAAGATTCAGGGCTTCATACTTTTTTAAAGAGTTCGCTTGTATAAGACTTGCATGTGTAGGGAGAAGAATCTAGCTGTGGGAAGAAAATTAAGAGCATGAAGTATTCCAAAGACGTTTAGTTGCATGCAAACAAATTCTTCATTCTCCCTCCTATAGCTATGTGCAAAGGACAGGTGTATGGATTTGAATGTTTCCAAATTCATATGTATGGAAAAGAGAATAATTTTTTCATGTCATTTTGCAAGAATAATCTTGTTTAGGCCTGTTTTTCCCCTCTACTTTTCTCATACTTTCTTATTCAAGTTTGGGTTTGGATGGAACAATCATGGCTACTCATTTGTTCACATTGCTCTTTCTGATTGCCCTATTTACTGTTGTACAGCTTTTGGAGTCTTCTTTCCCATGTCTGCATGGTTAGATTTTTAGCATGAGTGGGAGGCAACTAAGTAGAAATAACAATGTCTTCCAAGTTTGTAGAATATATTTTTCTATAATGAAGCATAGTTACTTGTGAACTGAGATGAAGCATTTTCTTATTAAGTCTACTTAAAGAATAAAAAAACAAAGATCACATTTTTGGTCAAAATCTGGCTGAGTACATATAAATGATCACTTTCCAAAAGGGTATAAGGAGTAATTTGTATTTTAAAGCATAGGCAGACACTCTTTTATATCCTCAGTTGCCCCTTTGAACAACTATAATATAGAGTACAGCTGTCCTGGGCCTATTTCTCAGTTTTCTTACATAGCTTAAATCACATTACTCAGAACTACATGAAGTGGGTGAAGTTCCTCTTCTGTAATTCAGCTTTTCAAAAAGACTTATGACTGACATGAGCAAACTGCCTTTGCAAAACATTTCTAAGTATAATAGTATTTGACTTGACAAATAAAGCACAACATCAGCACTACTAAATGCAATGTCCATTACATTCAATTAACTTTTCTTCAGGACTCCCTGGAGATCCCACCCATGTTCAGTCACAAGTTTTCTTTATTCTGTATGATTCTGCATGTAGACAGCCCTCCTTTATTTTAAGCTATTGTGTCTCAGCTCCTATTCTTTTATCACCTTCCTTTTTTCTGTCAATCTCAGCAAATGGCAGCCAGACTACATTACCAAGGCCATACCATTTCGGTTATCTAATTCTCCCTCTGGGTCAGGTTCCGACACTCAAACTCTCACAAATTTGTTTGGTCAATAAAGCTCCCATACACAGACTTTTTCCCCACAGCTTTTATAAACAGTCTTTTTAGTATGCCTTTGCAGTTCATTGCCCAGGTTCTGCTAACATTTCATCTTTATTTTACCGTGTCCTTTTCTGTACCATTGGCAAATTTTGCCCGGTCAGATCTATTCAGTGTTTTCCTGCAAAGATCATCCTCTGAAACGACCTTGTTGCCCATACCTCTCTCACTGAATCCTCCTCTGTTGCCTTTTATGTCAACCATAAACTGCTTATCTTTGCTTCTAAGATACTTCCATTACTCTCAACTTATTCCCCTTCTGTCATGTTCACTATTAGATGTTCAGTCCAGCCTACACATTCCACTTGCTTGTAATGAACAATAACAAATCACCAGGACCAGATGGTATTCATCCAAGAGCTCTGCAGGAACTCAAGGATGAAATAGCCGAGCTACTAACTGCAACATGTAATCTCTAGTTTAAAACTGTCAGTGTCATAGGAATAGACAATGACCAGCATGACAAAAATTGTTTAGAGAAGTCATAGGGAAGATCTTGGGAATTACACACCAGGAAGCCTGATGTGCATATGAGACAGACCAATAGTAATTATTTTAAAGAATAATTATAAGCTACATGACTAAATATGATGTATAGAAGAAGGATCAATGTGGCATCTGCACAGAGAAATAATGTCTCACTAATTTACTGTAATTTCTTAAAAAAGGCACTGAGCATAGGGACAAGATAGATCAGTGGATATTCAAAACACATTTCATAAAATCCCTCATTGAGGTCTGATAAAGGAACTACAATAACCTCGAAATAGAAGTAAATATTCTGCTATATATACATAACGAAATAAAAGATGGAAAAGAAAACGTAGGAAATAGCTTTCTAGTGGAATCCCACAAGACACTATTTCTAAGCTTATTTGCAAGTGATCTGGAAGAGACAGCAATGATGCTATGCTTTCCAGGCTGGCAAGGATAAGGCCTCCTTATTAAGAGCTGGATGAAAGCCTGAGTAATAGGATGAAATGGAGGATGAAATGGTGAATGAAATTCAGTGCAGAAAAATATAAAGTAATGTTTACAGGAGAAAAAGTCCAAATCTTATGAAACAGGTTTGGAATTAGATTATTAGTGCTGCGAAGAAAAGTCTTGAACTTATAAAAGCTATTTTTTTTAAACTGTTGACTCAATGACTTAGTAGTCATTAAAAGGGCAACTAGATTGCTAGAAGTCAGTAATTAATAAAATGCACAGAGAACAAACGAAAAACATCTTTATGCCTCCCCAGAAATCTTTGTTGTAATAGTAAGTATAAATGCTGTCTATAGTTCTAGCTTCCCCATACTGAAAGAGCTAAGTTAGAACTGGAGAAGAAGTACAGAAAAGTAACAAAGAGAGTCAAAGTTACACAGAAAATGTTTTTTTTATAAGGACCCTGCAATTATGGAAGATGACTGCAAAGTCTGCAAAGGCCTCATAAGGAATGTCTCTTCCAGTACCAGAATGAGGCACAATAAATGATATTGGCATGTCCAAAGCTAATTCAAGGAACTACTTCATCCAGTAGATAAGCAGTGGAAACACTGTGAGGGTTCAAAATGTACAGGTGTTTAGATAGTCCTCTCTTGGAAAATTTCTTCCCAGAGTCTGGGAGGTATGGTTATTCCTGCATTATTAAGTTTTCAGGAAAGTTCTTTTTCTATCATCCTATTCCTCTCCCTGGGGGGTACTCACCCATGAACGCTGATAAGGCCATCTCAGGATCTTGCCCTGAATCTGTGCTTTTCCACAAGTCTTACAAAACAACTTGAGAGACAAGCAGACACTTTATGTGCTGACCTTTGCCCATTATGATGATCTGTTCGTTTGTCTTCTACTTATTTATCTGTCTTATGCTTAGATTGTGAGCCCTTCTGAGTAGGAGTATTTTCTGATACGTGCTTGTGCAGCACCAAGCGAAAAGGGACATTGTTCTCTTCCTAGGGACTCTAAAGGTATGAAAATTGTGGTAATTAATTTGATGAAGAATATCAGAAATGTATTTTTAAATGTGTAGAGTATTATAGTTTGGAATTTGCAGCTGTGTGGGATTTGCAGTTTCAAAACATGTAAGATTTATTGAACTGTGAGTGAGAAGCTGAGCAGCTTCCTCCATGATAAACATGCATTAGAATTATAGAAGTTCTTTAAGGAATGCATTATAGAAGTTTTGTTGAGAAACTTCTATTATGCAAAAGGCACCAAATTTTTCTTCAGTCAAAGTGGTTTGTGTATCTTAACTCTTTGCCAGCTTTAGATATACCAAGTATAACCAGGAAGAAACTTGAATATGAAGACCTAAAAATACAATTTTCATTGAATAGTATTGCTGAACCAAAGCTGATGTGGTTGCTTTTATATTATTTGTCCTGTTAAGTTAAAAATAAGAACTAAGAAGGTAGCTTCAGGCAAACTCCAAACCATTCACACAGACTCTTATTGAAACAGAGAGGTTGCAGTTGATGTCTCCACTACAAAGTTGTCGTTATTTGTAATGCTGAGCTATCGTGATTTGGATGGTGTTCATACACATATTTTGTTGTGTTTATGTGGCACCCTGAAGGGTACCTAATGGAATAAAATATACCAAAAAGCATGGGTCACTTTCTTCAATAAAATTTAGGTTATTAAGGTGAAAGGCTTCTTTAACAACAACCAAATATTTATTCAGCTTCCAATTACTCATCTCAGAACTTACTATACGCGTAAGAATAGCAGGGGAAAATGCTTGTCTAGATGTTACTTCTTTCAGATTCTATTAAAACTGTAATAGCCTGCTTCCATTATACATTTTCCTGTATATTTCAATCAACATGTCACTTAGCTGCTGCTCTTGAAGTGCACTTAATATTTTCATTAAAATCAATAAAACCAAGAAATGACAAGGGTGCAGGTGGATGCAAGCAATTAAACTTCTCCTATATGTATTGTTAACTAGCAGTTGGAAAAAGAAGCTTCTTTCAACACCTGTCCCTTTCCTTTTGAATGGCAGTAACAGAAATCCACTTAGCCAGCTTTTGTCTGCTTATTTTGCTGACAGATGATGTGAAGAAATAGGCAGTTATAGGGCCAGTAATTCAGAATTAATTTTCCCTTCAAAAGAGTGATGTGGACAACTGAGTGCAGTAATGGTACCTGCTCAGAATTCAGGGGGTAAACAAGATAATTTGAGATGATGGGTCAGAAATAAAAGCTCTTTAAAGGTTTGTTCCTCACATGGCTCTCAAAGGCACACTCACAAGCACATTTTACCCACCTCAAATGAAAGTCACAAGAGTTAATCATTGAAGTATTAGCCTGATGTGCTTTTGTGTGTGGTAGGGTTGAAAAGGAAGCAAATAAAATAAGAGATTGAGGACTTTGCCCCACCCCAGTATTAAAAATACATTATAGTGAAAGACAGCACCTAATCCACAACAAATGTTTATCAATCATATTTTCAGAATACGCTGCATGTTAAAGGGAGCTGCTGTCAGTACATATTTGCAGTAAAGGGAAGTCATCATATCTTCAATCATCCAGCAACATTTTTTATCTAGTTAGTGCAGCACTAACTAGAGTGGACCTCATTACTAGGAAAAAAATGAAGTGTGGGAAGCACTATTACCTACAGAGAAACCAAATGTGGTGATTCATTCTCCAAGTGCGCACAGGTTGATGTAGATGCTGGAAGCTGCCAGTCTGCACCCACTGCTCCAGATGCGTTGTTAGGGTTGCCTGTACTCACACACGCTTGAAGAAACAGAGCTCTAAGGGATCTAAAATCTTTTGAGCAAAGCAAATAAAAGGATAGTTATTTCCTCTTTCTGTGCTGTAAGTATGTATACAGGCATGATCATTTCAAGACAAATGTCAAAAACCTTCTCAGAAACTTCTGTTGCCATAAAGGGAGATAAATGTGAAGTCTCTCTTTTTAAAGAAAAACAGTGTAGACAGCTCTCTATTACTATAGGCACACAAACTTGGAATCAGATATCTTATTGATCTCTCACTCCTGGATGTGGTTCTGGAGAGAGTTAATGGGACTATTCATGGGACAGATGCCAGACCAGGCTTATTTGGAGTCTGATGCCTCATAACCTTTCTTTCCTCTCTCTCTGGCATTCAATCCTGCTCTGTCATTCAATCTCATTGCTACTACTTGGCCATTTCTGTCCTCTAGCAGTTTACTCTGCTCTCTAAAAGCTACAGCCCACAAAATATACAGAGGTATTTAATAGCTAAGTACTATTTACTGTGACTGTACTCTACAAGAACCCAAGAATAGGAGTGAACTAAGCTTCAATGATTTAGTCTTGTTCATCTTATATATGAAGGATTTCTGAGATTCAGACTCTTGCTCCAAAACATCAAAGAGCAGCCCAGACTCAGGTTCCTCACAGAACCTAGCTTCTTTTGTGTCTGTTACGCACAGCCAAGCCTTTCCAGGGAAGACTGGAAACCTGCTGTTCAGGTTTGCAGCAAAGAATTGTGTTGTCAGGTTGCCAGAGATGGAAAGTTTGCAGATGTAGGGACTGGGCAAAGCTCATATTCAAGCTTCTCTCTTCCATGCCTCTCCTCCCTTGCAATTGAAGCTCAGGTGTGCCTAGAATGGGCAATCAGTGGGCACCACAGCAGCTCCTCAGAATTACAGCAGAGCTGTACTTCATCATCAACCAACCTGAGCAGCCACCTACTGTAACTACAATGGTAGGCCCATACACCCTTCTTACATATTGGGCACTGTGTTCATGGGGTGTGCTTTATGACAATGCAGGGTTCACTCCTAGCAGGGTGTCCTTCCCCCAGCTCCATCACCACTCCGCAACACCCTGACTTACCATACAGATTGTGCAAACCACTGGTCTCCTCTTCCTGTGAATCACACTACATGACACCACAAGAGACAAGAAATGTGTGCTGAAGTGTTTCTATTTTCTTTACTTCTTCCTCCAGTGATGGTACTTTCTTTTGTTACGTCACATTAAGTTAGGACTCAGTCCTCCAAAGATTTGTAGACTGTTTTCTGTAAAGTTTATAATTCATCCAGGGAGGTATACAAGCACATAATTTTACACATGTAGAAATATCTGTAGAGGATCAGAGCCCCTGTTGGCAAATCCGTCATTGTGCAACTCATGTGTTTCATTTATTTAAGGAAAACTTCAGTAGATCCTGAGATCTGTTATTAATAATAATGCTTTTATAACCAAGTTTAACAGAATAACTAATATCCCCTCTCATGTTTTCCTGGAAAATGATAGGCCTTACACACTGGTTAGTTGAAATATATCATGTGCATTCTTTCTAGAGGGCAGCACATCTACTGTATGTGGTGGCCTAGGCTGTCTCCAGCGATAATGTTCCCTATAATTTTCGTCATTCATATGATGTTTATTTCAGATTTACATTGACAATACTGTGATCAGAATCTGGTCCAGTCTGTGTATGAGGTTCAGGTGACACAGAGTTGCTATGGTAATAGCTTATTCCTTTCAAATAACAGGGTAACTGCTTCAGATAAGCCCTGTATCTCCTGACATCAAATTAAATCTGTTCCTGTCATGTTTCTCACTGCCTTGTTGAACTTCAAAGCAAAAATGCTTATTCTGCAAAATAGACCTACTTTATTAAACCTGATCTTACTGTTGTATCTGATAATGCTCATCTTGTGTCTATGTTTTTCTGTTCTGTGTTTTTGAGGAGAAGTCTATGTGTATAGATTGCTAGCATGACCCCAAAGTAAATTTGGATTTCAGCAGTATCAGATTATCCACTATTTGTTTTTAAGGTACTGCTAACACATAGGTCTGTGAACTGTTTGTTTATTGCCGTAGCTACAAGGCTGTCTTCCTAAAAGTGGTTAAGGGGAGAGAATTGATGAGAACTGAGCTTCAATCCGACACTGGACCTTAATTATATTTTTGCAGACAGAAAGAATGAAAAGTAATTCAACTGAATATGTGATCTAGCAATAATCAAAGCAAAAATGTATTTATTCACTTGCATATGGCTACGTAAGAGAGGGGTTGGTTGGTAAGAAAAATATATGTTTATAAATCTAGGTGTAAGCATGAAGTTGTATTTGGATATGTAGAATATTTTTTCATACTCCACCTCTTATGACTTCTAGATAAATCTAGGGTTTCTTAGCATGCAAATCAGCTGGTCTAAAGTACTAACTTTCAAGCTCAGGCTAGTCCCTTCTACACAAAAGTGTTCATACAACAAAATCTAATACAAGGTTTAAAGCAAAACTATAAACACAACCGTATAATGCGTCCATTCGTTTGCTGTGCATGACATGTCTATTGTTAGTGTCTGGTTTTCTCAGCTAATTTATTCACTTCATACATTTGCCCTGCAGCACTGGTTATTTTTTAGTAAATTTACCCTAGTCCACATAGTACTGTAGCAGTGAGTTCCCAACACAAAGACAACCATCTGTTATAAACTTACTCTGAGAACAGGCATAGAATGGTACTTTCAATTGCAGGTGAAAAAAATATGAGCTGTGACATACAACAGACATTTGGTTCTTGTTCTTCTGAAGCCTGTTACAACAAACCGTTTTCAATATATTTTTATACTGCTTTGTTATTTTTAACAGTGCCTGCAGGTTAAGTGACAAAATTTACTCATTTTTACCTTTAGTTCTTATTTTCATTATTCTCTGCTCAAGATTTAGAAGACTGTTATAACTTGTCTTCATAACATGAGTTTTCATAAAGGTTTTTCTTAATGAAAGGTACATTAAAATCACTTTTTCATTCGTTTGACTGAAGTGTTTATCCTATATTTCCCTTTCTCATCAAAAGCACTAGCTCTTTAAATTTAAGGGTAAAAAAAAATGTCCACATAAAAAATTTGCCTTGCTGCTGATCAGACCAGGGAAGCAACATTCTCCTAGTCTGAATGATGAAATGTTCTATTCTGAGTAAGAGACTATCCAATGTGGATAATGAATATAATTAGAGTTAGTTATCAGGAGTAAGACAAATCATATTAAGCAAAATTAATTTTACGACTTGCTACTGACACTGGTTGCTAAATATAAGAGTTGTGGAAAACTGGCAACTATCTTATATCAGAGAGACATAATATATATACATATGCCAAAATAGATCAAAACACACCAGGAAGTGATATATATCTAAATATGCCCATTAAACCACTTATTCATTAAAAGGAAATGCAACTTCAAGACTCTCAGGTGAAAGTTCATTCCATACATGGCCCCAGTCTTGTGGTCCAAAATATGCCCACCTTTCCTAACAGCTAGTCCTATTATTTATATTCATAAATGTTTGCTTAATCAGAGTTATTATTTCAAATGTCCACGAAATACCCACCAAATAAACCACTAATATTCTTGCTACTGGTAACAGTAATGATTTCTGCTACTGCAGTTGATTCTGAATCAGCGTGATAGAAGACAATATTCACATTTCCCAGTTTGCCAGCAACTCATGACAATGGAGTGGTAGGATCACTGTATTTGCTAGCAACATTATTTGTGAACACACACCAAATAGCTGAGAAATAAGAAACATCATGTCTGTGCAAAAGGATGTCTTGTAAATAGGAAAGTCAAGGACTGTATGATTTTCTAAGCTCTATAGCAGCCATTACATTGCCAGCTCTCTGCCTCTGCAGTTCTCAGTGCCCTACTGAATTTCAAGAGCAGCTTGTGAGTTTGCTGAAAAAAGGATATTACATAGATGACCATCAATGTCTCTGCTAATTGCTGTTCTACACAGCTTCTGATTTATTCATATAATATTTCCTTCTTTGTGCAGAAAATGGTAGTCTTAGACAACCTGACAAGGGGAAGTAAACACATATAGGTTGAGCATCAGGAAAAAGTGTTTCACTTAGAGGGTAACAGAGCACAGGAAGAGTCCACATGCAGAGGCTAGGGAATCTCCGAGGTTTTCCACAGTCAGCTAGACAACATCATGACTGTCCTGGTTTAGTGTTGGTGACAATCCTGCAGGAGTTTGAGCAGAAGACCCCATAGGTTTTTTCCAAAGAGCATGTCTGTGATTCTGGGAAAAATTATATCATGAAGAAAAGTACACAATAATTTTAGCATTATACTTCATCAGTATTTTCCTTTCATCTTTAAAATACTTAATCTGAAGGAACAGCTAAAATAAATGTTAACAAAAAAAAAAAAAAAGGAAATGGCTACTGTTACCTGTAATTCCCATTAGTGTGTAAAGGACGAAAAACATTTGCCAGCCCGTAAAACTGAGGGCTGTGAGCAAGCTAAAAGAAAAATGCCTAAATAGAAAGTAGCTGAAGCTAGAGGAAAACACATTTTTAAAAGGTATAATAAAACATATATAGACTAGAGTTTCTGGTTTATAGGTAAAACCATTGCTCTGTTTGGTTAAAATAGTGATCTCCAGTGGGCCATAATACTACTTAATGGTCCCTTTCTCAACCCTGAAGGCAATTACTTTTTTTCCCACTGTAAACCTCAACAAGAATAACATGTGCATATATATTCCTATTTATAGATCAGAATTAATTTACAACAGTACAACAAATCATACAGCTATGGAAAATATAGATATAAATAAATGAATTTATATAAATAACATATATATGCAATATTGCCATTAATATCTTTCCTAAAAGAAGAAAATTACACTATAACATGCTCTTTTCCTCATGCCCTAAACAGAGGGAAAATGCAAAAATTACTTCAGTTGTCTGTCCAGACACCCTTCCCTTGCCCTTGTAGAAAAATTGCAGTATACTAGCAACATTAGAAAATTATTATGTCATCCAAAGGCATTTAGAAAAGTTGACAGGAGATCTTTTTGAAAGTCTTCTTTAATGCTTTAAAGTGCTTTAGCAGCTATCTTCTTCATCTTTATTTTGCAGCACTCACATTCCCTCTCATCAGCCTGTTTTATCATTTACTGAACAAAGCAGGACTGATCATATAGGTACCATTTCAGACAAGTCTGGGGCACCTGGCTTTAAAAGCCCTATTCATTGGCTGAAAGCCTCTCTCTGCTTTAACTTCTGAGGAGATTTAACATGTCACGTGTAGGATCAAGAGACTTTTTTTTTTTTTTTTCCATTTCCTAGAAATATACCAATAGGATATATCACACATCCACATTTGGGCTTGAGAGAGATGCTCAGAGAAAGTGAGATTCATATCAGTTTGTGAACAAAATCTCAATGCATCAAAGTGAGATGAGGAAAAAAAAAAAGCAGACTCACAATAGGTAGTGCTTCATCTCAGTGTGATGACAATCATTCATAACCAAAAAGCAAGACAGTGCTCAAAGTTTATTAGGACACTTTATGAATACGCAGCCTGTCCAAGTAGGTGTGAAAGAAGCTAGGCCTCCAAAACAACCTACCTGCTCTCTAAAAGATATAGCAAAGTAGCAGAGATAATAATTTTTCCAACCAAATCCATCTTTCAACACAGCCATGAGACAACTGTATTTATTGAAAGTGATATTGCTTCTTTACATTCTCTTGTACTATACATTCCTCCTACATTTACGCTTTCATATTTTACAGTACAGCCATCAAAATCACTGTAGCACCTCTCTTTAAATTCATCTTACCTGTAGAGTGTATGGTTCCAAATGTGCTCCTCAAGTGATTCCAGAGGTTTTCCTTCCCTCACGGCAGAGTTCACACTCCCTGTGGAATTTCTCAAGTGTCCCAGGACAACTCCTTCCCTTCCCCACAGTAATTAAAAATGATGGGTAGGACATCCATCCTGCACAATTCTCCATGTAGAACCATAACACACTTTGACCTACCAAGGCTCAACACTACCCCTGACAGTTCATGGCACAGAAAGAATGATCTCAGCCAACTTTAATCTGTGGTGAAGGTACTTTGACCTTCTCTCAAGATATGGTCGTTTCTTGGTAACACCAATGCCTCTCCCCAAACAAAACAGGAGATTACAAAAATAAAAACTTCTTGTGTTTTTGGTGCTAAATTAGCAAGGCCTTTCTCCCTGTTATGCAGAACTACAAATGGATATATCAAGTTTTCCAGTAAAATACATTCCAAGGTTTGCTTAATTCCATTAGACAGTGTGAAACGATGCATTCTAGCTGTACAGAATGGTAAACAGAATGGGAAGTGTTTCTGAGCATGCTGCAGATGGGTAGGAAAATCAATAGTTTGTGAGGGAAAGCTTCCAGCAATATAGATTGTTTGAACTACTTACCATTATGTCAAATTCACTTTAGCATCAGCAAACAGACACACCGTAAAATGAATATTGAGAGAAGCACTATTTCTACTGTTTGCATTTAAAGGCCTAAAGTTGTATAGATTTTTATAATCAACTAAGGCTTTATAATTCAATAACAAGGCTTTTTTTTAACCCTTAAACAGTTGATGAACCAAGTATTCTTTTCCAATTTGCATAAGGCAGAAGCCCAGTAAAATTTTTAGGCATAGAGTTTTATTTCCTTTAGTCACTCCCATATGTATTATTTACAGTTTTTAGAACACCCTTCTCTGTGGGAATTATTTTTGTCAAGAGACCTGAAGGGACCTGAAAGTAGAGTGTCATCTGCCATCCCCCACCTTGAAAAAAGATCACCAAATACCATATTTGATTGCTAGTTTCCTTGAGGAAAATACAATTTCCTCTTGAAAAGATATATTTAACATGTCCTTAAAGTTAAACATGCACATAAGGTTGAACACAGATGAAATTAAACATCCCTTTAAAGTACTCAAAGGCTTGCAATAGGTATGTATGTGATTTCACTTTGAAAGATGGGTATCATGGTCTACTAAAACTGAGACCAAATTCTTCACATAAGGTTCACAACTGGCCTGCATTTACTCAGAACTGAGGAGTCCGTTGCATGTTATGATAGACACAGACTTGCTTAAAGAAAGTAGTTATTGTATTTACTCAACCTGACAACCAAGACTCTAGTTTAATTTACTGTGTTCATCTGAGAGAGTGTTTATTACTTACTTTAGGTAGGAAGAAAGAAAATATGAAATACAGAAGCAGAAACAAAATTGATATTATTGGAACTTAAATGAAAAGGGGACAGACCTGCATTTAAGACAATAGATTTTCAGGAGAGATGGAACTTGATGACCTTTGAGGTCCCTTACAACCCAAACCATTCTGTGGTTCTACGATTTACCTACTAGGATATCTTCAAGCTTTTCTTGCTCTGCTTTTCTAAGCTTTCTAGTAAGAGCCCAGATTTGCTGACACACTGATGGAAAAGAAGCCCATTACTGCTTTGAGCAGTCTTAGTTTTGTGCTGTTAACATTTCAGCCAAAACATCTCAACTGGCTGGTAGGCAGAGCCAGGCAGAGCCAGACAGATCATTTTCTCAGGTACTTAGGATATTAGACATCTAACTTGCTGCCTTTTACATTCTTGAGATAATATAACTACCTATTCAACTTCTGTGGAGACTTTTTTATATCCAAGATGTCTTTAACACCTCCAGATGCAAAGCTTTCCTTGCTAGCCTTTTTCTTATAGTGCTCAAAATTTTATCAAGAGAAACAACTTCTGCAGTATTTATGGTTATACAGGTAAAAACCTCTTTTCATTACATCGTATTAGTGGATGGTCAATGAATTCATTAATGCGGAACTCAAGGCTGTCACACAACCAGTTTGAATAAACAGAAGAAGGAGAAAAGGAATTTTGCATTAGGTCAAACTGTTTGGAGGTTCAGTTATCAAATGTAAAGAATGTGCATTGTTTCTCAAAGTACGGCCAGAGGTTGTTTGCAGGACAGAGCTAAGGACATGACTGCAAACCACAGAATAAGAGCACTATCATGTCTATCATACTATAAACACACTTTAGTGACTGCAATGTTGACATAAGAAATATCTTAGCAAAACAGCAAAGAAACACTAGTTCAAACAGCAATTCGTTTACTTACACTTCCCTGCATTATGAAGTCCATGTGTACTCACACATACCAGGTCAAAAGAATTCCCTTATAAACTTATATCTTCAGGCCCCCTGAAGGATGAGGATGCCAGTAAAAGCCTTTGAACAGCCCCTCGTACACTTGGACATTATTTTAAACACTTATTTTAAAGCCCTTTTTTAAGAAAGTCAAGTTCTGAATGTTTCTAAATTTAAAGTAAAATAGAACAAGGTTTCAAAACTTCTGAATTATTATTGGGTTTTTGTAAACTGGCTTCCCCCCAAGCTAAGGCAGCTTCAGACAGTCTGCTGGTAAGATGAAGAGCAATAGTCATGAAACATCTGATTTGCTGCAAGCTGCTACAGATTTTAATAACAGATCTGACTCTTTTGAAATGAAACAAACATGCAAAGAGAATATGGCAACATTTCAGTAGCAAATAAAATTAACCTTCTAAGTATCCCTCAGTTTAATTTAAGTCTCCATTTTACCCAAAAAAATCTAATGATGTTGTTGTTTAAATAAAAATTGTGACTTGCTGTTTTCCTAAAGGGAAGGTATCCTAGGGGATGATGTGATAAAAATTATAATTTTCTAAATACTTTTATAATTTAAGTGTTTTCTTCAGATTATATGTGGTGTGGTCATAATACTATGTTATCTGCAAATGTTGCTATGTGACTGTTTGCACTTTACTTGAGCACCTTCCAGGAAAGAATGAAGTGCCATAACTTATATTCTTATCCTGTTTCATTTTAGTGTGATTGTATGCAATTTTATTACATACGTTTACTCTGCCATGTGTTTTGCCAGTAGGAAGGGGTATACTCTGCACAAGAAACAAAATGTAAGCCATTTGTCATTAATTCCTCTGGAGGCTCAAAACTCAAACCAGACCTCCAGGTTGCTTCAGCTGCAATGAAGTGATGGAGATGGACAGCTCTTCTGTGTTGGAGAAGCAAAACTGTAGACCACCATCATTGTTCCAGATTTAGCAACAAGCTTTTCCTATTGGTCTTGAATCACAGGTTTAACTGCAACAAGTAATAAATTAATAGAAGAAGAGTTCCTTCTTGATGGGATGAGTATGTATGTTAAAGCCCTTGCAGCTGTTATTCCCCTGAGCACATGACCCCTGAGAAGTTCCATGAATATTACCATACAGATATTAAGTAGGACTGGAAAAAATTATTTATGTTTTTTAGTCCCCTGAAGTTAATAGTGTGATAGCAAGAGTTTGCCTTGCCTTGTTCTGTAACATCACTGTTAGCTAACTTGCTCCGGTCAGAGGTTTGTACTATGGTGTCAATAGCTGAGCTGAAGCAGCATGGTAAACAGAGAACACAACACTACCATGCTTGTAGTAGATGGCTTTCCAGCCTAGTATAGCTTTTTTACATCAACACTGATATTTATTCCAGAGCAGTCTCCATATCCCTACATGGGAAATCAGATTTGTTCTGTCCATAGTGAATATGGTATATCCCATTCATCACCATTGTCTGCCACCAAACCTTATCCATGAGCTTCCTGGAATTTGAGGATTCAGAAGCCAAACCTGATATCAGAATATGTTCACCTCTCTAGCAAGGTTGCTCTTCTTGCTACTGTTCCAAGGGTGACAGCTGCTTTCTCAACCATGAAATCTGAAAGAAGGTACTCCCTGCAGTGTGTAGCTGATGTTAGATTTCTGAAATAACTGTGACACGCTCTGAAGATGTTAATTTAATTCCATGAAACAACAACTCAAAGAAACAAATTTTTCCCATAATAATCTTACTGTATATTTTACAGTCCTCTGGTTTACATTAAATTAGGTGAATGGTGTTAAGAGAAGCCAGTGGTGTTGCTGTGTGCCATTTTCCTTCCCAGTGCTCAAGTGCAAAGCACCTGAAACTCTATCCTGTGTGCTTGGTGGGAATCTGCCTGGATGCTGACTGTGTAGATCTACTAACGCAGTCTAGATAAGCAACCACACACCATTAAAAGCAACGCCACTGGTTCTTGCAAACCCCAGAGCAAGTAGCAGGAGTTCAAAGTGTGTGCTTTCAAAAATTCTACGGGTACCAGAGCAACACTGAAAGCTCATTAACATTCACATCATTCCCAGCCTCATTATCTCACCCAGATGTTTCTATGACTGTCCCATTAAAGAATTCCTGTCTAAATTTTATTTACATTTGTTCAGCAATATTGATGCTTAATGAATAAATGCAGTATGCTGTCAGTACTGGAGACTAATTACATCTGTGTATGAGCCTGAAAACCTGATTGAAAAATCTGCACTAACTAAACTGGGTTTAAATAAACACTTTAGTGTAGTGCTTTAATTACACTTTAGTTTGTAATGCAATTTTTGGTTGTTTAAACTATGATTTAGTCTGAGCTAATTACAAATGATTTTCTACTCAGTAATTAATAATAACAAAATTGTAATTAGACAGCTGCTCTGGATCAGGGTGGCAGTTTGTGTTAGCTGACTCATGATAGACTGGCAGATAAACAAGAGCTGCATTTGGGGACTGGGGCACACTGCACCTTTCTGTGCTTCTTCTTCAGTCAGAGGAGCAGTTATGGTTGGGAATACTCCAAAATGCTCCATGTTTTTGAGGACTAAAATTCGATATTTGCAATGGGAACTTCCTGTGCTTCTGACACTTCTCAAAGTGGGTCATTCTACTAGTGGCTAATAAAAACAGTACAGGTTCTTTTCTCTTGTTCAACAATAAAAAGCCAATTTTATTTTTTTTCTGCAAGTTACAAGATTCAATCACCACAAAGTATCCTAACTCATGGCAAGAAGACCAGTAACATCAGCAGCATTTTATCTATCACCCACCTGAAAGATACACACACTACAATAAAGCAAATGTAAGCTAGGAATACTTCCATACTTCAGCATCCCAGTAAATGCTCAATGCTCCAGAAGTGTTTTGTGGCTAAACACTTTCTCTCCAATCAGTATCCTTCCTTTCTCCAGGTACTGCAGGCCTAGCAATGGGGTCAGTTATAAGATACTCAAAAAAACAATGCTGTACTTCTGCTGGTTTGCAAGCTTCTTCCTCATTATTTATGTCCAGCAGGCCATATAAGATAAACTGCGACACTTCAGACTTACAGTCAGGTAACCATCTCAGCTGTCCTATAAGCACCAGGGGTTGATTTCCAGAGCCTAAATAGATGCCTGAAAAAGACCAAGCATACACTGCTACCTCCCATCTCCATGTGGGGTTTCAGAGTTGTCAGTTTCTGGCATTGACTCTATTTATTGCTCAGTTTGTGTTGCAGATGTTTTGCAATTTGAAAATGTAGTAACATTTCCCCAGTTGTGATTAAAAACCACCAAAAACTTGAAAGGTTTTAGCAGGTTGTCTTTGGGATACATTTTGTATCTTATTCAAAGTAGGCTGTGAAGTGTAAATTTGCCCAAAGTCAGAGGAAAATATAAAAATACTCACTCAGAGCGGGCTCTTTAGAAAGTTATTTCTGCTAACAGCTGAGTTGAGCTCTTTTAAAACTCATTTGAACAGACCACAAATCATGTTTATTCCACCTAATGAAAGATAATAATTGAACACTGAATGATATGCTGAAAAACAACCTTCACATGCCTTAGGATCAGAATCTTTTATAAGCTATGATGCTGTCAGCACATAGACAATGTATATCCAAAGTGAGACTTGGACAGAAGTTTCTATATATGTTTAAATATCCACAGTTGTACCACTGGAGGATTTTAATATATACTGCTACCACCTCATTACTTAAGTAACCTCATCTCCAAATACATGTGAGTTACTAGAAAATTTGGTGCATCTCTAATTGAAAAATCCACTTAAGAACTGATTAATAAATCACCAAGAACATTTGCACTAAAACATAACTATGAATCAGTCATATAAATAGGAATCTCAATACCACTTCCAGTCTATAATTACGTAAGTAGTTTGAACAACATACTGTAGCTGATGTTTTACTTCAAATACTTATTTTGAAGCATGTTGCCTTCTTACAGAGCATAATCATTAATTTTACAATTCATAGAGGAAGACTTGGATGTTTTTGTCTAAGTCTAAAATCTAAACCCCCAGACTGTCCTAGCTTACAACAGGATCATAAAATTGCAAAATAGAATAAAATGGCAAGTCTTTGGACAGACAAAAAAAATATAGGCAATAGTGCCTGAACACTGTCTATTTTCAAGGTCTACGGACAGCAAGATTAATCCACCTGAAAATAGATGCCTTTAATTAAAAATGATCTGTGTATCTCTTTTCTGTCTATTTTGGAACACTGTTAAAATTGCTCTTGCTCTTGTTCTGTTAAGACTTTGTGAAATAGTTTGTAAGGTCATATTTCAGTTCTTTAGGTTCTTGATGTGTTTCTTTATGCAAAGTTAAACTAAGATTTCTAAATTTAATGAACAACTCTACTGTCATCTCTTCCTACGTTTTCACTCAAACCTTATAAAAAGGGAAGCTTTGGTGTTTTGTTGTCTTCCTGAATTGCTGTTTGCAGCAAAAGTAAGTATGTCTTTAAAAAATCAATAGTGTAGTTATATGCACTTGGTAAGTGGATTAAAAAAGAGCTCTATTTTTAAATTAAATACCATTTTTCACAGGACATTTAATCTCAACTATTGCATTTAAGCTAGCTGACAACATTCCATAAGCTATTATTGAACGGATCTTTGTCTGGTCTTCTAAGCAAATGTAACACACCGGAGATTTTCAGAGAACTCTTCATTTCACACCCACTCACCTTAGCAACAATATGTTAACCCTAATTTTTATGTACTTGGTTTGATTACACCATCAAATTTTCAATTATCGTACCAACTGTATGATGAAACAGAAAACATGAGCAGTAGTAAAAAGATACAAAAGTATTTATTTAAAAGTTTTCCAAAAGCTAATTTAAACTTTTCTCTGTAGTATCTTATGTGCCTGTAGGTTTGGTGAGGTGATTCTTCCCTTCTCCTTAGCACTGGCGTACTGTGCCCACTTCTATACTTTGTCCAACCGACACCAGAGGAAGATGGTCAGAGAGAGGGTCCAGAGCAGATGCCCACAGCGACATGATGACCCACACAGCTCAGCCAACAACTTTGCCATATCCACTGGCAGAAGGGAGCCTGTGGAAAGCCACCGAACACAGAGGTACAGTGCATTCTGGGGCCCTCAAAAGTCTCCTCCTAGCAGGCTCTGCACACAATGCTTCTCAGGAGTGAACCCGGCTGAGAGCAGGTGCATGTCAAGTCAGCCTACAAGCAACTGCAGCCTACAAGCATAGTATACTGAGCTTAGCTTTTTGCCTTCTGTTGCATCCAATAACCACACAGTGTGAGACATGACATGCTGGAAAGAGTCAAACAGAGAGACACGAGGAAGTTTAAGAGACTGAAGAAAGACTGAGGTAGCAGGGACTAGTTAGCCTGGAGAAGAGAAGGCTCAGAGGGGACCTTATTAATGTGTGCATATACCCAAAGGGAGGGTGCACAGAGGATGGAGTCACCCTCTTTCCAGTGATGTCTAGTGGCAGAACAAGGGGCACAAACTAAAACTTTTTTTCACTCTGATGGTGATCAAACCCTGCCACAGGTTCCTTGGGGAGGTTGTGAGTATTCAAAAGCAATCTGGACACAGCCCTTGGCAAACATCTCTGGATGGCCCAGAGGGTTGGACAAGATGACATCCAGTGGTCCCTTCCAACCTGAACCATCCTGTGACTCTGTGATTTCATATCTCTCTGATCTTTCTTACTCTTAAGAACAATAAGGAACAAGATCCTTTGACTTGTTTTTTGTTTTGTTCTGTCTTTATAGTAAAGCCATGAATCCCATACAGCACCATTAATTGTAAATCTTCATACTTTTTATATAAAATAAAGGAATAGTAAGTCCTTTCAGGAGAAGATAACGGGATGTGAATGCCTCACATATTTGAGCCACCATTAATGTTCCAGATTTTTATGAAGAAAACACAAATAAGGAAGTAGAAACAACCTAGTGTCTTTAGGAAGACGTCATTCTGTTGTACATTTCTTGTGTGTTTTATTATAAATTAATAATCAATCCATAAAGATTTTCCCATTAAAATTCATGATAATTGAAGAAAGTCTTCTCTCATGTTCATGAATGAAATTTTGATTTAGTTCAGGCAACTTTTGTGTGTGTCAGTGTGCATATGTGTGTTTCTGTATGTGTATGGGCATCCACGTGAGTTTAGATGCTGCTTCCCTTTTCCAAGAATAAAAATAAACATGAGGCCTGATTTTTTTCTCATTTATATTGTTATAAATCAGTTGTCAATGGAGTTACACATGCCTAACACTGGTGAGAAGGGACTCAAACATGTGAAGCTTTGTGCTGACTTTGTCTGGATGGTGTATCTTTGAGGTTACTGATTGACTCATGATCTTTTTTTCCTTCTGAAGAGAAAGGAATTCTTTCAAAATAAAATCTTGTGGAAGCATGTCCAGATTTTGGCTGGGATAGAGTAAATTTTCTTCCTAGTAGCTGGTGCTGCGTTTTGGCTTTAGTTTGATAACAATTCTGATGACACACCAATGTTTTCAGTTGTTGCTAAGTAGTGTTTACTCTGATCAAGGACCTTTCAGTCTCACGCTTTGCCAGTGAGGAGGGGCAGAAGAAGCCAGAGGGAGCAAAGATGGGATTCCTGACCCAAATTAGTCAAAAAGGTATTCCATACCACAGCACGTCATGCCAGTATGGCAACACCACGGGGAGTTACTTGGAACGCAGGTAACTGCTCGGGTCAGGCTGGGTATTGGTCAGCAGGTGGTAAGCAATTGTATTGTGCATCACGTGGGTTTATTGTGGTTTTTTTTCCTTCCTCTTTTTAGTTTTACATTCTCTCCCCTTGTTATTTCCCTTATCATTATTATTGCTAGTAGTAGCAGTATCGTATTGTGCTTTATTTTATCTATTAAATTGTTCTTAGCTCATGGGTTTTACATTCTTTCAATTCTACTCTTGAGACAGGAAGGGGAAGGGGAAGGTGAGAATGAGTGAGTGGCTGCATGGTTCTGAGTTACTGGCTGGGTGTGAACCACAACAAATCATTTGACTTATCACTTTTTCAACCCAACGTTTAAATGGTTGAAACCTTTTGACTTTAATCAAAGGTGTTGCCACCCAATAGAACAGAACAGTAAATCAGCAAAAAGGGTCAAGAGAAAAATATTTTCTTCATCTTACTAGACAATGTGAAAACATTTTATAATTAAATCTAAACAAAGCTTCAACTTGTAAAGATTTGAATATTAACTTGATTAGAAAATAAGTTTCAGTTTCGGTTCAGACTGAAACATCCATAAGTTAAATGTAGTCAAAAGCCAATAAGAAATAGCTGTTTAAGAGCCTAGTATTTTAAAACTTGGAGGAAAGTCTCTAAATTCATTGTGTACATTTTAAATATTTTGCTACAATATTAATACAGAGACTTCCCTTAAAAAGTCAATATTTGCCAAAACTTGCAAAATGTTCTGAGTGAGACACTACAGTAATTCTCTGTACTGGCTAAAGAAATTAATTGCAACATGGCTGAGGCATTGTGTGAAGCATTTTAAGAAATATCTTTTGAATGAAAAGCGTTTCATACATCTTTGTTTCATTATGCTTGTTTATGAGAAATAAAAGACACAGCCATTGTTTACAAGGATAAAATGAAGTAAGATATCAGACCAAATAGTCTGTAAGTAAGTAAGAAAGATATCAGACAAAAGAACACTAATTTATCAGAAAGTCCATACTAACTTTTGACTTGTTCATGTATTCTTGATTAAATGGAATAATATATCTATTGTTTTTCTTATATATTTACTGATTTTTTTACTTGTTTGTATTCCTAAATTTACAATGAAAACTTTTTCTGAGTGGTATTGAAAGTCAGAGTCTAGCAACACATCAGCCTTAGAAACATCATTTGCTTATGTCTGCTGAAATCAACAATACCAACGTTTAGTGATCTAGTAAGAATCTGATTTCTTCTTTCACTTCTGCAAGTCTAAATCAGTAATAAACCAACTGAGCTGAAGAGCAATTTTGCTAAACCAAATTCAATCAAAACCATATCCTAAATACACAATGATATTTTAATCCAACAGCTATTAGAGGTAATCCTGTTTCTTTGTGTGTAGTTTCAAGTACCTTCCAAAACTGCTGAAGTTAGTACTATGCCTATAGCATCTAATGCTTCCCAAAGCATTTTGAACATTTACCACACTTTTGCCGGTCACAAAGGGTATGGAACAAATTAAAGGAGGGAACCTATGGGACAAAATGCAGTCTTGCAAAGTCTTGATTACTACTTTTTTTAGAATTCCAAAACTTGCTTTCTCATTGTAGTAAAGCATTTGGTTTAGAACTAGCAGGTAGTGAGTATAGCTGAATTTCTCTGCCACCTTAGTGCCCTTTTTACCTCACTCTGACTGCCCCTTGCATTCTTTTTTTTTTCCAAAACAAGTAGCTTTAGGGCAGACATAGAGCTTTTTTGTGTCTTTGGATCCACCACAGAAATTATCAGGTGAGATTTGACAGTTTATGCAAGACAGGAGGCCAGATTAAATGACTGCAATGCCCCCGACCAACATAAGAAACTGGCTCATGTTAAAAAACTTGAATGGGAACACAAATGAAAGAGAAAAAAGTTGGGTCAAATTTTGAAGAACAGATGCAGGATATCTTGTTGCAAACCTCTACTACAAGATACTGCCAAATCTCTGCTGCTCCAGACTATGGCTCTTCCACCAAGGAACAAATGTATATCTGCCTTTCTTCTTCTCCATTTCTAAGCAACAGTGCTTTGAAAAAGTCCCTGTTTGTAGGAAAGAACTTCCTGACTCTGTTTCTAGCATAGGGAATACTTTTTCTCTTTTATACTTTGATTATGTCTCTGATATTTCATGAGTACATGAGAGGCATGGATGATTATCACTTAATTTCTAAATCTTCAGAAAATTATTTAAGTCATACTAGAGTAACAAAAATCTCCCTGTCAGTCAATGCTGAGGGGCTGAGGAAGAATGACAAGGAAATTACAGGTCCAAACAGAAGAACAGGTAAAAGCTGCAATAGAGTTCTATGACACAATTTTAAGTTTCTTGCTTCTCTTCTTGGTAATAAATAATAACAAAAACACCTCAGTAAATTCACAGCTAAAATTGAATCATAGGTAGTGCATAATTTTCCAGTCAAATCTCGTTGTTACATCAAAGCCAAAGTTTAATAAACTCTTTGTCCTTTCAAAAAGTCTACCCCAGCTTACACAGTACTTCTTAAACTGAGAGGAAAACTGACACAAGAACACTCCTGAGGAAGACAGACAGCTCAAGCCCACCAGGGTACTCAGAGCCAAATTTTCAAATTTATTTTTATATTCTTGGTTTGTGTCTACTTTACTACTTTATTTCAGAGGAAAAACGTTATTCTGAAGAGATTCTCTTTATGCAGCTGGTGACTGCACCTTGGTTCATTTCTGTTTTATGTGAAAAATCTTCCATTGGAGGACACTAGCACTGAACCTCTGCTCCAGGCACTCATCAAATGCAGAAAGCCTTTGATACAGGTCCAGGGATGTAACTGAACCTTGCACAGCCTCAAACCATATCTCTAATAGCAATATTCGGTCCAGCAGACAGGATTAAATATGTTCTGAAGGAAGACCTCCAATCACCACATGGTATAGGAGCCAGGGTCTCAGCACAATCTGCTCTAGTCTCATGATGAGATAAACACTCAGGTGAGAAGGGAGATCTCTAAATCTAGCCTCCTGCCCAGACCAGATTCAGGAACGAATTAAGACCAAGCGTCTCTGGGCTTTGCCCTGTTCAGATTAAGGCTTGAAAACCTACAAAGACAGACTCCACAGCTTCTCTGGGCAACCTAATCCAATTTTCATAGAATCAACTAGGTTAGAAAAGACCTTTAAGATCATCAAGTCCAACCATTACCCCAGGACTGCCAAATCTACCACTAAACCATGTCACTGAGGGCCTCATCTATCTGGGTTTTGAGCACTTCCAGAGACGGAGATTCCACCACTTCCCTGGGCAGCCTGTACCAACTGGTGAAGAATTTCTTCACCACCCTTTTGGAGAAGAAAGTTTTTGTGATATCCTCCAATATCCCCTTGCACAGCTTGAGGCTGTTACGTCTTGTCCTACACCTTTGATCATTTCCTATTGCACCAAATTGGTTCTTCATGTAAACATAGCCACAGAAGCAGACAGGTATTAGAACTGTCCGTGACATGTCTATGACATGAATTTTGTATTGCAGTGCCCTTTTTCCATTACCTTTACCCTTCCTGTAAAACAGCAATGGATACTGTTTCTTGCAAGTCAAGAGATGTGAAACAGCCCTTTGTTTTGTTTGTGTTCCACCTTCTTTAAACAAGGTACAACATTACAGAGGATTTATATAGTCCAATTCTGCTTCTAGTTGTGACAGTTAATTTTCTCTGCACACCTTTGAATAATTTCCTTGATAATGCCACAGCACAAATGATCATTTCTGTCAGTGGAGGTTAAGGTTAGGGAAACATTTGTCAAGAA
>NW_009927655.1:58258-67835 GCF_000696875.1 Nestor notabilis | reverse complement strand
TTAAGCATCCCTGCCTCAGGAAAAGGAGTGGTCTAAATTTTTTATTGGTTTTCTCCAGGCTTTATTCTGAGTCTGTGATATATCACTTCAACTCAGAATTGTCCATATCCAATCATGGTTTCACTGGAACTACAGCATGAAGAATAAAGATTCATCCTGTGTTCTGCAGCATGTAATAGTATTTGATGATGACGAATGTCATGTTTATTTAAAGAGCAAGGTTAATAGGAAAGGAATTTTGTAACAACCACTTTCCTTCGGCATGTGGAGCAGTCAGGTACACCAAATAAAAGACACATAGAACATGTGTACTTTTCAGCTTCTCTTTCAGCTAGCATTTTAGAAGAAAAATAACCAAATGGCCCATCTTGTTAAACACTCATTCAGATTTCCTTCTGTGTATGATGGGCTTCCCACAACTACTACATAAAGTACCAATTGAAACCAGCCCTGTCATATATACTTGTACAAAATATGAACAGTGCTAAATACTTTAAAGTGAACTGATTTTCAGTGAAAGTGTTTTAACCTCCTTTTAAGTCAAGAAATGGTAATTTTCCAAGCTTACTGTATCCTGAGAATTAATCCTGAGAGGTGCGTGTGCACCACATACTTTGTTTGGTCTGCAAAATTTATTGAAAATACTCTTTCTCAGAACTGTACTTGAAGCTTTCTATTATAAATTTTAGGTGTGGTTCCTCTAACTTGTATTCTAAGTTGTATTCAGAGTTGATTTCTCTCAAATCAACTAGGGGATTTGCAATTCACATTCTCTTTCTTTGTTAAGAATATAACAACAGAATGAGCAGCAAAACATGACAGGGTATGCTCATACATATAAAACTTGGGTACACCACTGAAGCAATTTGCAAGTAAAAATATGCACTCTTTGTGCATTTGCAAGAGTGGAGTGCTTACGGAAATGACATTCTGGCTCTAGTCAATCAAGGGGGTTTTGTGTTGAAATTCTATTTCTAGATGCATTGCATTCAAGATTCAGTACATTGAAGAGTAACAGCACAAAAAGCATGGCTCACACTGTTGACCCCATAAACAGCTGGTGGTGCAAGGAGAGAAATATTAATTCTCACAGTAGTTTGTCAAGTGACTCTAACCATGCTAGTATCAGAATGCTTCATTCCACAGGTCAATGAAATATTGTTACTATTCCTCCTACACCCCTGTCGGTATGTGTATTATTAATCATACAAAATGTTTTATTTCCTTCAGAAAATAGCTATTTGTTCTTCATACTTAAACCATTTATTCCTAGAAATTAATATCCCCCATCAGTAATTGAGATCAGGTATAACACATGGCTCTGTAGTAGTGGAATATTTTTAAATTGATTAGATGGCACCATTTCTTTCCTTCTAGGAATGAGATAAATTAGCAATGGTAGCCTGTTGTCCATGGACATTCAGCTTGCAGAAAATTGGTTTATTGCATAATACTCACACTTCTCACATTTTTAGCTGTAGGTTTTCACATAATGTAAATTACAGGGAAAGTATTCAAAAAACACAAATGACTCCTACACAAATTGTGTAGGAGTTGGCCAGCTAACTTCCAGAGAAAACTTTAAAATCCTCTCCTGAAAAAGGTGCATTTTTTGTTTCCTAAGGTCTGCTCTTCCCATTGAGGTTATGACCATAATAACTCCAGAAACAATGAAATCTACACTGTACTCCAAGCATGGGCCAAAATACTTGCTTCACTGGATCAGGAGAATGCCAAAAATCTTGAGTGGTAAGGAATGCACTGGTATAGTAGATCCATGAATGGTCTGGTTACAGAGATGAAGTTCCTACCATGAAAAGACTTCCAATCTCAAATTTCACATATATTAAAAAACAGAAACATCAGCACCACCAACAGGTCAACAGAAATGTAAACACCAGTTTTAAATACATGGAGTGCAACTAAATCATAGTCATTTAGCCCTTTAATTACTCTATACCACTTGTAAAATTTGCACAGGTTCCTTCTCATAGTGAATTACAGCCAAAATTTGACCTAACCTTTGCCTCTAAGTTTCTGCACCTGTTCATGAAATCCATGTTAACATCAGAGGAACTTTTTGGTCCATCTCCTTTCCCTCTGCAAGGTATCTGATGATTTTTTCCTTCACCCAAACCACCACAATTGCTAATATACAGTTGCAATCTTCATGTTTTCCTAATACATAACACACATTGCTTATTCCTGATGTTTCTTTTGGTCTTTTTATGTGGAGATATCTCATCCAGTGTCAGAATTGTGTGTCTGCATGCCTATCTCAAAAAATAAATCTAATTATTATCTAATAATGTAATTCTTTATTTCTAAGAAAATACGTTCAATAGTGACCTGTGCTAGGAAAATGGATTGTTGACCTCGCAAACCACATTAAAAGCTCCCACTAGTATAAAAGGGAGAGAACAAGATTTCATGTATCTTCTATCTCTTGAATTTCCTTTGCAAAACATGTGTACTCTGAATTGAGGATATGTTGCTTTCAATGAAATACCAGTAATGGGTGAAGACACCTATTACTGAAAGAAAATGAGAATACAGCTTTTTATTTCATGAAAAATGTCCCTACTTCTAATCTTCATCAGTTTGCCTGCTCTTTCCAGGATCCTCTGCTGTACACATGTACATACCTACAAAGTAGTCAAAATATATGTAAATATATTTTCAAGCCACAACCTGAAGTTTGCATTTCTTACTGAAAGTTACTGCTGCCTGTAGATCAAATCTGGCAGTTTTTAGTCAAAACTCTCTTTAGTCATTTCAGATTTTTTTCTTGAATAGTCAGTATGGACTATAGTTACTGCATATTTTATTGTATTCTTCTAGTGATAGGCACTTTATCATGCCTCTACTAAAATTCCTGAATTTTAGGTCACTGATTAATTTCCAAAGCTCTAGTATTAAAAGTTATCATTATAGATTAATGTACTTGAAACTCCTCCTCAACGTTTACAGTGTTTCCCTGCCTATATCATTTGACATTAATAGTTAATTATAGCATTGTTATGCACGCCTCCAGGTGTTATAAACATGTCTGAAAGTATTTTGGTGTACTATTCTTTCTTTCCTAAACAGTTATACTAAGTTTTCATCAAATTTCATGTCCCAAAAAGCAGTTGATACACATAAAAAGATAGCAGAGGAATCAAAAAATGTAAACCAAACGCAAATCTAAGTGTCGAAGAGGATAAACATACCTCATATAAATGTACTACATGTCTACTGGTTCCTGTATGTGTCACATTGAAAAGTGGATGTAAAACACCAGTGTGAATCTCTTAAGTATTGTACAGGGAACTGTCCATGGTTTTCTTTCATAAGAAATGTGTGTGAGTCTCAGCTTCTTATGACACTGGGGAGGCAGTACTGTGGCAGAGCCAATGGTCCAAGCTGGGGTCTTAGGTTGTTTCTACAGAAGCAAACATCCATAGTGTTGATTGCTGGCATCTCCCTGTAGCCTCACTGTCATTCACTTCCCATATAACTTTCAGGTGTGGCTGACACATATAGCAGGGATTGCTTCAAATAACAGTGCAGGTGTGACAAACCTGTCCTCAGAGTTAAAATGTACCTACATTGGTGAAAGCCTTGCCATGCACTTGGAGCCAAAAAATGGAATATGCCATGTTTTATTTAGTGGGGGCAGGGAGAGACTGACAGAAAGAAAAGTAAACTAGTATAGACATATCAATTTTGGATCTGACAGAAAGCAGCAGGATACAGTACTTGTTAAGACTACATCAGACTGTTTTAATGAAAATGTTCCAAAATAGTCTTTATGGAGCTGGCATTTTTCTCCTTTTGCTGAGATATATTTTGAGACTGATTCTGATCTTACCTGCTATACAGTACCCTAAATACTACACCTGGACAAACTAACATGAGTGTGAAGTGACTCCTAGTGAAATTTCAATGCACAGCAATCAAGCACAAAGAGTTAAAGAATAATCAGTAATGGAATACAAAAATACAAAACTCAGAGAGGATCTCAGCTTAAGCCAACACAAAAGTAAGATGAAATATGATTTTTGCAGGTACCCTGGCTTTTATAAAAGGTAAGTAAATAAATTTTCATCTTACTATAACAGTTACACCTACTAGAATAATAACGGGCTTGTTCCATTTTATCTAAACAGACCAACCTTTTGTTGTGTACAAATCAAAGTAAGTATGATTTTCTTACTTTCAGGCACAGCTGACCTGAAGAAAACCCAAATATTTTCTCTCAGTTAAATGTATATACATATATGTACACATGTATATAGAGACACTTAAAAATATATATGAAACCTCATCTCCCAGAGATTGGATCACTTTTGTTTTTTTCTGGTGCATAAGGTTTCCAGGTGATGACTGAGATAATTCTTCACTCATGGGTTGTAGGAGATCAGCAACTAACATTAACTGGGATTAATGATGAAAAGCTTTTTTACATGGATTGATGGAATCCTTTTTCAAGTTTTCATTTTTTACAATAGCAGAAACTATAATATATGTAACATAACCAGAAGGTTGTAAGAAAACAAAAAGTACACTTCTTTCCTACATATGTTTCTTTTTTTTATCATAGCTTGCTGAAAAATGGCCCTATCTAAAACACCTAGTGCATGACAGGTGATAAAGTGAGCAATATTACATCATATCACTGAGGTAGGGCACGAAAAAGTGACACCTCCCTCTTTATTAGTTACACATTACTGCAAAATTATTACAATTTCTCACCTCAAAACTGTTATGGCCAGATTTCAAATAGGATTTTAACCATTTATTTTCTAGCAATGACTTTCACATCTAAACATGGACACTGATTATCTCAGTAAGGCTTCAGAAAAGTAAGTATTCAGTATATAAATAAACTTTTTTTCTTTCTGCTGTTAGTGATTCCAGCTTATGTTTCTATGTTCCAGCATAAATACTAAATAACTCCACTGAGTTCCCCAATTACACATATTCAATTTGTAGCTGGAATTACCTCCCTCTCAAAAAAAGATAAAAATAAGTTTAAGTTTACAATTACGATTTTATGTTTTCTTCTGATCAAATAAAACAGTATTTTTTTAGCTGAGTAACTTTTCAGAATAAACTTCACCCAAGCATTTGGGAGGGAGGGAGAAATAATGCTGTAAATGTCACATTAAAGCTGTGCCTAGAAATTGTTAGAAATCAATCTAGAAACATTAAGTATATTGTCACTCTATTTATGTCTTTGAAATAGTGTGACAACTTGATGTTGCTTCCTTCCTCTAAGATTACCTGAAACCACATGAACCTTCTTTGTTTCAGGACACAAACTTTTTCATATCAATATTGTCACTGATGATACTCTGTTGAACAGTACTGGATAAGAGAACCTGGATAGTTATTTCACCTTATTCCATGTTTAAAAGCTGCCTTCAACTTTTATTTCTTATAAACTTGTACATGGCTTATGAAATATTCTTGATTAGAAAATTATTCTATGCCTTAAGGTATAAAATCTTTTAGATTTTTTTTCTGTTGGTCAGACTTCAAAATTTGCAATAATTTTTCAATACATTTCCATATTTTTTAGAAACAACTAATTGCATCTTTCAATTTTTTTTCTTTTTTTGCATGTTTATGTGTGTTGTCTTTTTTCATTGCAAAAGGATTGCATTTATTCTTCAGCTATATGTATTCTCTAAGTCAACTAAATTCTAAAAACTTTGCAGTGAAGAAGAAGACAAAAGCAGGCAAAAATAAAACCCAGATATAATTTGAAGAGAAGAGATGAGACGAGATCTACAACGATCATCTATTCCAGCTGTCTGACCACTTCAGGGCTGACCAAAATTTAAAGAATGTTATTAAGAGCATTGTCCAAACACTTCTTAAACACTGACAGGCTTGGGGCATTGATGATCTGTAGCTGTGCCTGGGATTGCATGACCTTGCACATTGCATTGTTGAACTTCATGGGGTTGGCATTGGCCATCTATAAAGCATGTCAAGGTCCCTCTGGATGGCACCCCTTCCCTCCAGTGTACCAAGCAAACAAAATAACTTAGTGTCATCAGCAAACTTGCTGAGGGTAGACTCAATCCCACTGTCCATGTCACTGACAAATACGTTGAACAGGATTGATCCCCAACACCAACGCCTGAGGAATACAACTCTCCAGTTGGAGCCACTGACTGCAACACTCTCCGTGCAGCCATCCAGACAGTTCTTTATCCATCAGGTGGTATAACCATCAAATTGATGTCTCTCTTTGCATAGTAGCTTGTTTTTTATCAAAGTTCCTTGCCTAAAGAGGGTGGTACGCATAAGACTTTCACAGTCTCTGAAAAGCAATTGAAAAGCGGATTGAGGCTTTTCTTTCCTGAAAAGAAAGGAAAGATAGAAAGCCTTGTGTCTGTTGGAGAGATGCTCAGCACTATTTCTGCTCCCCTGTGGTACAATAACAACTGTGACTTTCCCAGAGAGCTCACAGACAGTCCAGGCAGAGCACAGTCCTTGGTAACTCACAATTTCACCTTAAAGTAATTCCATTAATTAAATCACTTAATTTTCATATATTTCCAGAGACACAAAATCTACCTTCTGACACCAGTGAATATATAACATCAGAGGGCTGGACTAATAGCCATGTCATCCTTACAGGGAGTACCCAGTGATTTTGCAACTTAAGCTAGTGTTTTGGTGCAGCACTGGGACTGTTCTGCTCTCCCAGACTACCATTTCCTCCCACGTCTAAGCTCCCTAAACTGGTGTGAAGTGAGAAGGGGAAACCACTTGTCATATTCGGGGTGGAATCCAGAAACTGTGGCATAGAGTTTTTTAATTTTTTTCTTTTTTTTTTTTTTTTTTTAATCTTCATACTTTTTTAAGCTTTTGGTAGAAAATTTATGACCTGGTTGTTAGAACAATTTGTCATTTCTTATATTTTCTGTTCTGGATAACAACTTAGCTACTTGAGCCTGATCTATACACAAAGACCTTCTAGTGTGGTGCAAATGATCTGCCACATTGTCCTCATACCCATTTCCACAACAAAGCAGGTGTCCTTACACAGACTACAGCATGTTAACAATTACCTGAATTCTCTCTCACACCATCCTCCACTTATACAGGTATTAAGGAAAACGTACTTTGGCAAAGGATTTGCTGTTCCTTTACAGTGTTCTCAATTTCCAGTTAACAAGTAACAGCAGGCCAGGTGTACAGTGTATCAGGCTACCTGCCAAAAACTACTTCATATAAGAAGCCTAACAGTACCTGAAACACCTTTGGTAACTTCCTTCAGCCCAATATCATGTTTTGAAAAAAGAACTACTGCCATGTCTCCACTGGGCAGGTTTCTAGCCTGCAATTTTGCCTTCTCATGCCACACTTCAGTGATACAGAGCAACCAGTTTACACATAAGAAGGGCAGAGCACTGCCAAATGGCTCTGGCAGGTTTCATGTTTGTGTCCCAGGGATATGTCTTTCTTGCTTAGCTTGAGTTGGTGACTTCCTTCGTCCAGGTACTGGGGATCTGCTAAACCTGCATGCTCTTCAGTGCTCATACATTTAGTTCAAAAGTGCTTGCCTTCAGAGAGAGATAATGTTATTAAAAGCCTTCTGAATGCAGCAGTACAGTTAAGCCTTCACCTTTTTCCCTGTAATTATATGTAATACCAATTATTTCTTCATTTTCCTGTGCCTTCTCTGGGTACAGGTTTGTTCTTATAAGGCCTTCTGCTCATCTCATGCCCGTATAAGGCTCCACTATCCAAAGCAGTGGATTGATGTATGCATTTCACATACCCCATCGCTATTTGGGCTTCTCAGCTTCCCACAGATACAACCACGTTCTGTGCAGGACAGACAGTGCTTCCATTATGGAGTTCCACACAGACAGGAGTATGAAATTTTACTATACTGAAATGTATGGCAAAAATGTGAAAGGAGAAACTCAAACTAAGACAGACCAAACAGATGCTGCTATAGGAAGACTTCATGCAGATCAGTGCTATCTAAAGGTAACTGTAATGGTTTAAGCCCATCTGGTAACTCGGAACCAGCTGGGCTCGGAACCAGCAGCCACTCGATCACTCTCCCCTTTTCTTCCTCCCCCTGCTCCCAGAGGGATGGGGAAGAGAATTGAAAGAATGTAACTCCCACGAGTTGAGATAAGAGCAGTCCAGTAACTAAGGTATAATACAAACCACTGCTGCTACTACCAATAATAGTGATGATAAGGGAAATAACAAGGGGAGAGGATACAAAACTAAAAGCGGAAAGGAAAAAAAAAATAAACACAAGTGATGCACAATTCAATTGCTCACCACCTGCTGATCAATACTCAGCCCTACCCGAGCAGCGATCTGAGCCTTCCAGGTAGCTCCCCACAGTTTATATTCTGGTTATGATGTGCTGTGGTATGGAATACCCCTTTGGCTATTTTGGATCAGGAGTCCTTTCTCTGCTTCCATACGGCTTCCTGTGCACCACTTCACTGGCAGAGCATGAGAGACTGAAAAGTCCTTGATGAAAGTAAACATTACTTAACAACAACTAAAAACATCAGTGTTATCAGCACTGTTCTCAGACTAAAGCCAAAACACAGCACTGCACCAGTACTAAGAAGGAGAAAAATAACTTACAGCTGAACCCAGGACAGTAACTCTTACTAGGAGGGATTTTTCCAGACTGAGACTGCTGCCCTGGTTTAAATGAATAATCATGGTGCAATGTGCCAAATGCATAGCTGTCATTGTGTTAGATCCCTGTTACTACTTGCAGGTGTACAGTAAACTGCTTCAAAGCCAAGACCCTTTATCTATATTCTGATGGATACAGTCTCCTACTGCTATATAAAAATCTTTGTAGTAGACAGAGAATTAGACAGAAAAGAAACCAAAAAACAGCAATGACTAGCAACACAAACCCTTTTAAAAATCATAGCTTCTTCATTTCTTTCTTACATTTAGATGTAGAGATAACACTGTTTAAGTCCAGCTCAAGTACTCTATAGAAATAATTGGACATTTTAGAGAATGAGTTGCATCTATATGTAACTGTGACTGGAATGTTGGGGCAGGAGAGTTATCACATCAAAACAAACATCAAAATCAAGTCCATTGCATGACAAAGCTAATATAATTTTCTATTCCAATACAATTGACTGCAATAATACATTTTTACTCAATAATTATTCATGCAGGCTCACATTTGGTACAAATTTTCACTCACCATTCTCTTCAAGGTGCTCTGCAATGAGTCACATTGGACATCAAAGGCCCTTTCTTTGAAATTAGTTGTAATAATCCACATGGCTAACACCTAGAAAGCCATATGTGGAACTTTACAGATTAGGTTTTGTTTGTTTTTCACATGAGCTGACAGCCTGATAGATGGACTTCTTTTAACAACAGTGAAAAAAAATCATATATACTCTTGGCAGCTACCATAGCCTTAACAATAACACATTGAAAACTTCAACTTTCAATGACAAAATTGTCTTAAAATGAGTGAGTTGTGATTGCCTTTTCCAGTATTCATAAGCTGGAAGGAAACAAAATTCCAGGGAACAATTACTTAAATTGCCACTCCAGTGGT
>NW_009927655.1:56972-58227 GCF_000696875.1 Nestor notabilis | reverse complement strand
ACTTAAAGTGCCGCTACAGTGGTTCACGTTGCCTGCTGAGGGACATAAACAGTAAGAGAAAAATAAATTCCTGGAGGATATCTGGAGTATTACGGATTAGTTACCTCAGCCAAAATGGTTACCCTTAGACAGATGAGTTTCCTGCCTGAAAGTTTACAGAAGGGATCCCTTTTTCTGCTGAAACCTGTAGGATTTCTTCTTTGGGTAAGCAGACAGCAACACTCAGGGAATCAGAATATATTTGAGAGGTCATGGCAGTCAGGTGAAGTTCTGGATGATTGGAAGAAGGGAAATGTAACCCCCATTTTCAAGAAGGGGAAGGTGGAAGACCCAGGGAACTACAGACCAGTCAGTCTTACCTCTGTGCCTGGCAAAATCTTGGAGCAGATTCTCCTGGAAATCATGCTGAAGCACATGAAAAACAACGAGGTGGTTGGTGTCAGCCAGCATGGTTTCACTAAGGGGAATCCTGCCTGACCAATTTGGTGGCCTTCTATGATGGGGCTACAGAACTGTTGGACAGGGACAGAGCAGTTGACATCATCTACCTGGACTTGTGCAAAGCATTTGACACTGTCCCCTTTTTGGTTTTGACATTGGGGTGGGGTTTTGTCTGGATGGCCCACTGAGTGGATAAAGAACCGGCTGGATGGCCGCATGCAAAGAGTTGTGGTCAACAGCTGAATGTCCACTTGGAGACCACTAACGAGTGGTGTCCTTCAGGGATTGGTGTTCGGACATGTGTTCTTCAACATCTTTGTAGGTGACATGGACAACGGAATTAAGTGCGCCCTCAGCAAGTTTGCCGACGACACCAAGCTGTGTGGCTCGGTTGATACACTGGAGGGAAGGGATGCCATCCAGAGGGACTTGGACACACTCGTGAGGTGGGCTGATGCCAACCTCATGAAGTTTAACCAAGCTAAGTGCAAGGTCCTACACCTGGGTCGGCACAACCCCAGGCACAGCTACAGGCTGGGCAGGGAAGAGATTCAGAGCAGCCCTGCGGAGAAGGACTCGGGGGCATTGGCTGATGAGAAGCTTGACATGAGCCGGCTTCAGTGTGCGCTTGCAGCCCCGAAACCAACCATATCCTGGGCTGCACCCAAAGAAGCGTGGTCAGCAGGCTGAGGGAGGTGATTCTATCCTACTCCACTCTGATGAGACTCAATGTGGAGTACTGTGTTCAGCTCTGGAGTCCTCAGCATGGGGCAGACATGGACCTGTTGGAGCAGGTCCAGAAGAGGGCTGTACA
>NW_009927655.1:21865-56758 GCF_000696875.1 Nestor notabilis | reverse complement strand
ACCGATGCTACATGGAGTAAGTGGGCTGCACTAATTACTCAACGAGCTCGAATAGGAAATCCCAGTCGTCCAGGAATTTTAGAAGTCATCATGGACTGGACAGAGCTTTGGGTGACATAGTTTAGTGTGTGGTGTTTCTGCTCATGGCAGGGGGGTTGGAACTAGATGATCTTAAGGTCCTTTCCAACCCTAACTATTCTATGATTTTATGATGGGTTAGTAGAAAATGCTAGACCTAACCCAAGAAAAGGGTTAGCTTTTTTGGCTGGTTAGAATCTGTTGCAAGCACAGAGAGATGTTTTGAAACAAGAAAGAGAGAATAGAAATACAGATAGCAATAGCAGACAGAAGCCAAAAAAAACATAGACTAGAGAAAGACTTCATAAAAGTGGACAAAACACATAAACATTGAGAATATATATATTTAATGGACTTAACTATCATGATGGATAGCTCTCTGTATAAATACCTAGGAAACCATGCATCTTCACATAAGCAATGTGGTGAGTTAACCCCAGCTGGACACCAGGTGCACACCAAAGCCACTCTATCATTCTGCTTCTCTTCAACTGCAGAGGGGAGAGAAAATATAACAAAAGGCTCATGGGTTGAGATAAGGACAGGGTGAGATCACTCACCAATTACCATCATGGGCAAAACAAACTCAGCTTGAGGAAATCAATTTAATTTATTGCCAATTAAATCAGAGTAGGATAATGAGAAATAATAAAAGAATATTAAAATGCCTTCCCCCCACCCCTCCCTTCTTCCTGGGCTCAATTTCACTGCCAAATTCTCTACCTGCTCCCCTTGCGTGGCACAAAGTTACAGAGAATGCAGGGTTGCGATCAGTTCATCATGTGTTGTCTCTGCTACTCCTTCCTCCTCACACACTTCCCCTGCCCCAGCATGGGGTCTTTCCCACAGAAAACAGTCCTGCATCAACTTCTCCTACATGAGTCCTTCCCATGGACTTCAGTTCTGCACCAGCTGCTCCAGTGTGTGTCCTTCTCAAAGGGTGCAGTCCTTCAGGAACAGACTTCTCCAGCATGGGTCCCCTATATGGTCAAAAGTCCTGCCACCAAATCTGCTCTAGCAGGGGCTCCTCTATCTAGAAGTCCACAGGTCCTGCCAGAAGCCTGCTGGAGCTCTCCATGGGCTTCAGCATGAGGTCCTCCATGGGCTGCAGGTGGATATCTGCTCCACCATGGACCTCCATTGGCTTGCAGGGGCACAGCCTGCCTCACCATGGTCTGCACCACAAGCTGCAGGAACCTCTGCTCTGGCACCTGGAGCACCTCCTGCCCTTCTTCTGCACTGACTCTGGTGTCTGTAGAGCTGCTTCTCTCACATATTCTCACTTCTTTCTCTCTGGCTGCTGTTGTGCAGCAGGGTTTTTCTTCTTAAATATGTTTTCCCAGAGGCACTACCACTGTCACTGGTGTACTCAGTCTTGGCCAGTGGTGGGTCCATCTTGCAGCTAGCTGGCATTGGCTCTATTGCACATTGGGGGAGCTTCTACGAGTGTTCCACAGAAGCCACTCCTGTAAAGCCCCCGCTACTAAAACCATTCCACACAAACCCAGTACACAAAACAACAGTACTGAGGTTTTGAAAAGTGAGATCCTATGAGAACAGAGCACAAGGGATAATTATAATTAGGAAGCTAAATACCAAATCCACTGTTAATTCTGCCCCTCTACTCTGCTTCCGTGAAAGCCCATTTGGAATACTGCATACAGTTCTGGTGTCCCCCAGTAGAAGACATGGAACTGTGGGAGCAAGTTCAGAGGAGGGCCACAAGGATGATAAGAGGGCTGGAGCCCCTCCCATATGAAGACAGGCTCAGCAAGCAGCGGCTGTTCAGCCTGGAGAAGAAAAGATTGCATGGAGACCTCACAGCAGCCTTCCAGTATCTGAAGGGGGCCTACAAGGATGCCGGAGAGGGACTCTTCATCAGGGGCTGTAGTGATAGGACAAGGAGTAATGGGTTTAACTTAAACAGGGGTAGTTCAGGTTAGATATAAGGAAGAAGTTCTTCACAGTGAGGGTGGTGAGGCACTGGAACAGGTTGCCCAAAGAAGTGGTAAATGCTCCATCCCTGGCCAGGTTGGAAGGAGCATTGGGCAACATGGTCAAGTGTAAAGGCATCTCTGCCCTTGGCAGGGGGATTGGAACTAGATGACCTTAAGGTCCTTTCTAACCCTAACCATTTTATGATTCTATGATTAAGTTTTAACTGGAAGATCAAGGTAAGAACAGACAGGGTGATATGAATAAGAAAAAAGGAATAGGTTTCCAGTTTTGTGTTTATTACAGCAGCAACCTGATAACGATACACATATGCACCAGGACCCTGATAACCAGACTGTAGCCTGTAATAGCTTGTTCCTCAGTGACACAACATTTGTTTTCCACCTTTTCTAGCAATTATTAATTTACCTCTGTTGATTAGAAAGAAATTATGATAGAATGAATAACATGTTTCCTATCCAAACCTGAAGGTAAATTCTAAAAGGAGAAAGGATACACTGAAACTCCCAGATAATTGATTATCATAATTTGAAATCTCCTTGTTATCAACAACACATACAAGTAACCTGGTACTTGCACTGAACTCCAAGATATGTATCAGTGTACTTCAAGCATTTGTTGCATGTGGAGAATTCATAAGGAGACACCTAAGCAAGGTAATTATGATGTATCTTGCCTTCTCAATAGGGCTAAAAATGAAAGGTTCTTTGAGGGGCTTAGTTACCTTCTCAGGGAAATGCCAGGGGAATTTTAATAGCCATTAAGAGTTCCAGCTGCAATGCAAAACTTGTTCTAATGTATTGAGCTCTTCCCATCACAACAGAATTGGCTGTTACTGTTATACATGGATTATGTCTATTTTTCCCCTTCTTTACAAAATTTAAGTCTGTGATGTTCTCATCAAGGGAAATGATGATAGAGTTACAGAGGTTTGTGATTAAATTTGCTCAGCAGCAATCTGTAAATAACCTGCAGCACACCGTTTCCATTTTTTGTTTCATTCTGTAACCTGCGGTGAGTGTTGACTTCCAAGTACTGTTCAGCAGAAAGGAAACTCACACAGCTGACTGATTGTTCCTCATACTCTGAAATGAATGATGATGAGCAGAAAGTCATCACAGAAAACCTAAGAAAAGAAACCAATTTCAAACCAGTGCATCTCCCCTACACTTTCACCTCACTGCTGCAAATAGCTTTTGTGTTGTCTGTGCCTTGTCCTTGTCACAGGTCAACGAGGACAACTGCCTTGTATTTAAAAGAAAGCTGATTGTTGAACTCAGTGATCTCTGCAGAGTGAGGAGGCACACTAAAATGACTGTCCATTCATGTGTGATTGGAGTCGATAACGCTAGAGTCTTCTGTTGTCTTCATCTATCTTTTTCTTGCCCGTAAAGGACTTTGAGAGAACAGAGCAAGCAGGGCTTCTATTGAACACCCCACTGTACCAGTCAGACCTCACTAATGACAGAGGACTCAAAAGCTGTACTTCTAGGCTGCAGAACAACCTTGACAACAGTGGGATAATCTAGGGACACTCCAGACGAAAGAAACTGTGTAAAGACCTCCATCTAGGTATTTCCAGACCACATGGTATGTTTATTTTCTTAGATTTCATTATTCTTCCTAGGACTGAAGAACTGCTTCTGCCTGGTGGAACCTGCAAGGAGGATATTTCTCACCAGCCTCTGGCAGCTTTTCTGATCTTTGTGCATTTGTATTCATGGAATTTGTTATTGTTGCTTAACTTCCCAGAGAATCATTGGACTGAAGCACCTCTTTTCATTTCTCTAACTAGTGCCATTTGACCTGATATACAGTTTAATCCAGCCTCCACTTCTGAATGAATTTTCTCACAAGTGGCAGTCTCTAACAGGGTCCCTTTGAGAGCCAACCCCACTGCATGTTACCTTGCACCATTATGAGGGTAATTTCAAAAGGCATTCAATCAAAAGAAAGGGTGTTTTCTGCAAAAGGCTTGTGTCCTGGGTTTTCACTTGTCCTTATGGGTGGCTGAAGCTACTGAAACATCTCGATCTATATCTCGTAATTGTGTCAGTTTTGTGTACTGCAGTGGCAGAAGTTGCAACACTATAAGGGTACTCCTAGCAGCTACTGGGAATTCTGAAAGTTCAAGAGAGGCTGAGTTGTCCCTTAGGAAAATGGAAACATTCCCACTTCCTCAGACAGGCCTTTTCAGAAGGTTTACTTGGCATTTTAGACATGAACAGATAGGAAGGGGTGGACAAAGAGGAAAAGCTGGGAAGCCATTGGCGTGCTGTTCATACTAGCCTGGTTTTCACTTACTGGGAGGCTGTGATTTGCACTATATATCAGAGATCAGAATTTTTCCTCCACTGTAACAACACCTTGGCTGTATATTTGCTAAGCAACAGTCCTTTGACATTCATGCCACAGGGTCTCATGTCTTCCTGCGATCTCTGCCTTTCCTCTTCTCTTTTTCTAATTTAAAGCTCACAAAATGGCTGGATTGACAGCTTTTGAAGCTTGCTATGCATAAAAAAGATGCAGCATGGATGGCTGCTGTACCTCCCTTCCGCATGAGCATGAACACAGCTTTTGTGGGAAGCTATTTGCTGCTGACCCTCAGCTTTGCTGCAGGGAAACTATAGCCTGACGCAGTAACAGTCAACTCCTTCTCCAAGAAGTGAGTGGCAACCTTTTTGTAGGAGTTGCTAGAAAAAGTACCAGATTTTATGAGCAATTTTGTGATGTTACTGTGAGGGTGGTGAGGCACCTGAACAGGTTACCCAAAGAAGTGGTAAATGCTCCGTCCTTGGCAGTGTTCAAGGCCAGGTTGGACAGAGCCTTGGGTGACATGATCTAGTGTGAGGTGTCCCTGACCATGGCAGAGGGGTTGGACCTAGGTGATCTTAAGGTCCTTTCCAACCCTAAATATTCTATGATTCTGTGATTGTGTGTTCCTATTCAGCTACAGTAAACCTCATGGAGATCAACAACATATGTTCTATTATTTTGTTTCAAGATGCAAAATGACAGTGAGTAGAAGCATTTTATTCATTTAGCTGCTTTGTATCAAAGTCATAAAAAAACAGTAAAGGCAGCATCATTTTATTTAATTAATTAGACAGTTGCCAGAGTAAAACCAAAACAAAACAAAAAAAACCCCAAAAAGCAAACAAGCAAATCATTTTTAAACGTCATTAATACTGTAAAATATCTGAATATCTCAGTGAGGATTGCTTAAGGGACCATACCTTTGGGTTTTACTGCTTATTTCTACCTACTTGGTTTCCCATGCAGGGGAAAAAAAAAAGTCAGGGTAGAGAATACTTGGTGAGGAATATCTCATCTGTAGCTGCTAAACCTCCTTCTTATGCTTGTCTGTAGAACCATAACATATTTTCTAGTAATTTTTAGACTGAATGAGGGCCTCTGGAGCTCCACATTCCCATCGTCATCTATTTCAGAGGACAACATTTTATGGAAAGTGGGATATATTTCCTTGAGGAATTGGACTAGAAACATGCAGAACTGGATACATACTGAATTAACATTGCGCTTTCAAGTTTTTCTCTGTGATTAGGGATGCTAGAAAGATTTTTTTATCTTCCTTATGTTTTTCAGCACAAAATTAAATTCTGATGGCATTGATGAAAACTAAGAAATTAAACCCTAGCATGTGTTCTTTGTATCCAGCTAATCCTAATTCTCTGTGGAAAACAACAGAAGATTTACAAGACAAGTTTTTCCTTTATGCTTAGCAAATATGGTAACACTGGTGAGAAAATAAACTGAAAAGAAAAATCATTACATAAGATGATGGAACATCAGAACAGGTTATTTGAAGCAACTGTGGAATACCTTTGGAGATACACTAAATTACACTATACCACTGGAGCAACCTGAACTGCCCTTGAAGTTGTTTTTCCTTTGAACTGGACATCAGATCAGATGACCTCATATGGAGTATACTCCATAATTTTGTGACTGCAAAAACTGTGCAGTCTTGAGTATGTTGGTAACATGAATGTACCTAGTAGAGCCAAATAATTAGTATCCCACCAAAAATAGCCTTCTGTTTCCAACATTTCAGAAAAAGCCCAGATGCCTATTAAAGAAATTCAAGTAACCAGGCCCTCAAAGAGGATTTATATGTAGTCTGAGGATCACCATAGACAGATCAACTGACAGGATTGCATTGCTTTTGCTTCAGAGGCACCCATGGGGAGCAGCATGTTAATGCCCATACAGTTTCTATAGGGAGATCCATCAGACATTAACTCAAATTATAAAAGATCACACATCTCTGAACAGAAGGCTTCTATTTTAGGAAAAAAACTGTTCAAAATGAGCAGTCCTTATAAGAGCTATAATCCATCAAGAGCAATGGGGTGACAATTTCCTATTCCAAGGAATGTTCTGCCCATGAACACACTATGGTCTATATAGGTAAACAGATAAACACAAACATCCACATAAGCAAATACATGACACCCAGACAACCAGCATTCTCCGAAACAGCTCTCTTCATTTCTTTAACTTTGATGGGTTTTGAGGGGACAGTTCTAGTTTCATTTGCCTAATAATATTTTAATAACCATGTTAACCACAGCAGATACCACATATCCCAGAATTTGTGGGGTTTCATCACCCAGGGAAGCATCCACATGAATAATCAACATGAATTTGGCCTCAGAGATCAAAGTATTCAAATAAAATAACTTGTCAGTTATTTTCATTGGATGAGGGTTTTTTTTTTTACAAACTTCTATCTGCTTTATAAGAAGCCATCTCTTATGTCCAAATGCCTTACATTGTTCTAGTGAGTATTTATATGTATGTACAGCATATTTATAAATGTTATATATTGCTATAAGATATCTGGAGCTCAGGGGTTAAACGAGCAAATGGAGAAGAAATATGCAGCAGCTGCTTTCACTCAGTGATCAAGACCAGTGCTAGAATTTTGTCTCCCTGTCCACCTCTCTCCCTGTGTTCAGCTGTGTGATAGCAGTCCTATACCTATTGATGTGATGAATCTATCCTGCAATGGTATTTGCAGGGAGTAGCACAATTCCCATTGCCCTAGTCATCTTGGGACTTGCAAAGAGTCTTCATATGATACCTCTTAGTTGGTAAGCGGAGACCTGTAAGTGTCAAAAGTGGGGTTTTTTTCCTAGCTGGTCTCATGATCAGGTTTCATGCTCACACTAGAAGCACTTCCCCTAGTAAGTAAAAAAGCAATAAAAGGTGATCTCTCTTCATATTTACTCAATATATATGCTGACCTCTTTGGGAGTGTTTGTTGGTCTTCAAGCTAGCTTCCTGAAACACTTACCAGATGACATAGATGCCTGCTATGACTGAGAGTATTCTCATACACTAAGAGTATGCAGTCTTGGGAACATTTAGAGTACACATACTCTTTTACATCCTGTTGTTAAATTTCGTGTCCATAATTATATTCTGTGTACTGAAATAGACATGGTCACAAGAGCTATTCACCTTTCTCTGAAAACTTCCTGTCCTTTTGACAGTATTAGCTGTAACTGCTTCTGGCAGAGTTTATTCATTCTCTTCTTATCAAAGGTGGCAGTAGGAATAAAGGCTGTTAGCAGGGATTATTTGGCTTGTTTTTCTCAATGGAGGAATAACATTCTGAGTATTCCTTTCCTTCTGCCTTCTCCCCTTTTGTCAAAGGTTTTCCTTCAATGGTAAATAGAAAATATGATAATAGAATACCAGAAATAGAAAAAAGGCTGTTGCCATATTTGACATTTTTTAGCAAAAGAAATGAAGTCTGCAACAGAAAGTAGATGTTTTACTACTTCTTTCCCATTTTCAAACAATTTTTGTGAACTGCTATATCCACAATCCTGTAGCAGAAGTATTTAGAGTCTGGTGATAACAAAGCTAAGACCAGATGACCCAACACTGCTTTTCCATCTGTGCATCCTGCAAACAGTAAAGAAACAAGATGGAGTGAAAAGCACAGTGCTGGGAAAGGCAGCTACAGTTCCTGTACTGCCACACATAAAAAAGGAGGCATTACCAGCAGCAGTCAGTATAGGATTCTAGGTTACATTTTCAGTTTGGATATACCACTGCAGCTTACCACAGCAGACACAGCATTTAGATGTATCTGCCAGGAGACAGCAGGCTGATGGCTGTTACATGCCTAATATGCTCTCCTCATCCACCCTCAATATTTGCTGTCTTTCTGTCTTTTGTAATAGCATATGGTGAAGATGGCCCACTGCCTTACATTCTGTTAGTGGCTTAAAAATCACCAAATATTGGGTGTGTAAGAAGGGATTTTTCCTCAAAACATTGCAAAGGATTCCAAGCTAGATACCCAAATGCAGTGTTTGGCTTTATGACAGCCTGGTTTTTAATACTTAGATAACTTCATCTGTGTGAACCTGATTCTCAGGGACAGTAAAGTTTCTCACCCCAGGACAGTTAATTGAATTAATATTGAAAATGTAGCCCTTGTGGCCTTTTGTCTATCTTGCTCTCAGAAAGAAGCCAGACTGTTGGTAAACTGCCCTAAAACTCTGTCTAAATTATGAAGTTATTTTAGGAGCGAATCATGAACATTTCATAAGGTGAGCACAAAATCCTGCACTTACAATGGTTATATATGAAATGCATTAAGGAATCATTAAAACAGCTCAACAGTTACCTTGCACTTGAAAATAAGAAGTCAATTATATTGGCCATATTTATACCTTCTTCTATGGCCTCCCAGTAGAGTTGAGTGGTTCCCAATCCTGTAAAAATACTTTGTCTTCTTTCCTGAGAAGACAAGATATAAATGGATTTTTTTAGGAGGAACACCATTTTGCTTTCTTCACTTTCTACCTTTTAGAACAGCTAGCCAAAAGAAACTATTTGCAGAAGGACTCTCATCTCACAGTGGGAGACAGAGTGCCTATTTTCTCCACCACAGTGCTGAGTTGTGGTACTGCCTAAACCTCCTTGTTCATCCTCAGCTGAAGCAGCATTGCAGGCACAGGTAGAGAAGTCCAACCATTTCCTTCCAAGATATGCCTTAAAAAATTAAAAATACATTTTGAGTGCAGTCAATAACATTTTTAATAGCTCCTGTCTACTTCAGAAACAAACCACTCCCAATATTACTTGTTCAATTATGCACCTACATAATGAACTAATGAGCACTGGTTGATTAGTAGTCTTGTAGTGTGGACCGACCGACCTCCCTCCCTCAGCATTTGTCTAGTAGAAATTTGCACAAAATTACTGTAAATTCAATGACTAAAATCTGATTGCACCTGTCTATTTATAACTTCATATGTATTAAAACAATTTCCTGACAATCCAAAGGTTAGGGCTACCTGTGGTAGCCACTGGCAACTCCATGTCAAAAGCAATATAATTTGCTGTCCCCCTTGACAGCTGTAATGTTTAATTAAGTGACCTCAATTAATCAGCCCTAGAAATAAACAGATTTCCTGTCTTTTCACTACCCTGTATTCTCATATACAAAACCCTCAGTTTTCTCCTGGCTTGCATCATAGCTGAACTTTGTTATAATTGCCTAAAATTATCCTTATTCAGGTGCTAGATCTAAGAATACTTACATTCCACTATCATCAATCTAGCAGTTTTCTAAGGAAAGCTAAGGTTAGAAAAAAGTAACAGCCCACTAAATGAAGTCAAAATGACTTTTCACAACCAGATTCCTTTCTCTTCCCCTCCAATTCCCAGGTCAACACAGAAATAAGATAGTAGAAAGAATTAAAGCTCTTCTTATTGTCCCTTTCTTAACAGCATAATTCTTTCCAGATGAGCCCAGCCACATTTCCAAGGGCAAGGAAACTCCACTAATTAGTTTGCTTAGGGTTTCAGTGTTAACCCTTCAAATGTAAGCCTATTAAATTTTCCCTCCTATCTGTATTTACAACTTGGTCTAATTTATTTTATAGTGTAAGTATTCACAGCACAGAAAACACCAAAATCTACCCTGTGTAGCCACATAAGAAACAAAAAAAAATGGCCATAATGAAACATTATGAGGTACAGGGTAGTTTTGCTGGAAGCCACTTCTGTCGATACTGAAATAAGGAGTTAAAGGAACACAGATTAGGCTTAAAGATCACCCAAAGATTAATAATATGACAGCAGGATAACAAGTTGTGGTTTCATGATGTCCAAATCAAAAATAAAAGAAAAAATTTACTAACTGCTGTGCTGTTGGGATTGTACATTCTAATAGGTGTGCAGATAAAATATTATTCATATAAGATATCCTCACAAGGTCACTGTAAAGCATTTGCTAATAATTATTTCTATATGATAGGTGGAAAAAAAATGAGGATACAGGATAACATTTGAAATTTAGGAAGCAATCTTTTATTTTGAAGGGCATTAGTTTGATGGAGATGACTTAGCTGGGTGATGTCTCTGAGAAATAGTGTTATTGCATCAGTTGAACACCCATATCTCTAGCTGAAATAAAAAATCAGTTCAACTTTTTTGTCAACTATTTTCTCATGGCCAACCTGACAGTACATTACTGTATTCAAGGATTTTCAAGTTATACTTTATTCTCTGTCACTATTGCCTGGAAAAGAGCACCACGTAGTTCGCTCCTGAGGATATATCAACTCTTGACGTAACAATTTTTACATGAACTGTACTAGTTTATGATCCCTCATGCCACAAGTGGGTGTGATTCCTCTTCAGAAATTGGTCCCATAGTCCACTGAGGTAAGTCACCATTCAACTCTTTAACCAGCGTGCTTCAACTCAGCTGCATTTTCAGACTGAAAACCTGATTTGACTGAAAGAGCTCTGTGCTTCAAAGATGCAGAGTCCCACATAATTCCAAGTATGGATCAAGATCTGCCACCAGGTTAACAACACTGATTTTTAGTTCAAAAGCTGTTCATAAGGTTTTTAGCTTTAAAGACTGTAAGGCTATAGTCACTTATTGAATATTTATTGGATGTACGTGTGAATGTGAGTATGCCACATAAAACCCTAAAGTGACAGTAAATTTGATTGCACTTGTCAACCGTTTCTCTGTGTTCTCTGTTTTCCAACTAGTATGTTACTCACCCAGTGAAAAATGTTGAGGAGCTCTGCTCTGTAATTATCTTCATCCTTGTAGCCCTTTAAAAGATGTCTTCTATTTTTCTCTCTGAGACTGAGTATCATATTTGTAAAAATGTGTTGGCTTATCACACAGAAGAGTTAACTCAGTAAATGCAGCACAGTTTGAAGATCGTGGTAGCTGTAAATCTACAAGAAAACAGGACTCAAAAACTGCCATAATTCTAGCACAAGTTGCACTTAAGAAAAAATTCTAAGTTAGAATTCAGTATGGAGGGAAATAAAGATGTTTTTCATCATTCTCTGTATTAATTCAGAAATGAGGATTTGGGACAAATTCCAGACTGTTTTTAGGTGTTTGCAAAAGAGATGTCAAAAATCAGTTAAAGTTCTTCTTTATTTTGGGAAATATATGTCCCAATTATCTTAGTCTTTGAATGCATATTATGTTATTTTTAAAGCCCTGTTGGTAGTCTGAACTTCTTTCTTCAAATTAACATTATATAACAAAAGCATATCTGTAAATATTCATAATTTACCTGTCAGAGGTTTTGAAAGGCACTGTTTTGATTCTAATCATTCTTTTCTGCTGATGTTTAGAACAGTTTCTCCCAATTTTAGTAGTGTTTTCACTAGATTTTGCACATAGGGTGAGGAATAATAATACAATATCATTTAACTGGATTGTCATAATGACACATTTTATAGATTGCTGTTAAATGGAATTAATTGCTTCAATTACGTACCTCCATGTGAAGATGCCCATGTACTAAAACATGTTTATATACACATGCATATGGAAACACATATCTGAACAAAGAAGATATAACCACCACAAAATTTTGGTTTAAAATCCTGCTTTATAATATTATGAATCCCAGATAACAATGCCAAATTATGTCATAGATTTTCCCCTATTTTTTCTGCTTCCTCATTCTCTCCTAAAGCATGCGTAGGAGGACTATGAGATACCTGCATCATAACTGGCACACATAGTGAAATTAACATTTAAGGCTTTTTGTGCAGCTATATCTGACTCCAACAACTTCAGTCTTTTATTTCCTCAGCATTTCCAGCTCTGGCAATTTTCTGCATGCTTCAGTTCCTTGACTTGACTTGTGTTGTTATTTGAAAACCTCTTGTCTGCATAGAAATAAAAGGAACACATTCCTCGTGTTGTGCTAGCCAAGGGAGCACTGAGAGACTGGCAGATATAACTGCTCTCATTTCACCCATGGAAACATTTTGGTTAGTCAAAGCAGGGGTTTCAAAGGAGTGCAAAGCAGAATCATGTATGTTCTTCCTCCTCTGTTGAAAAGCATCTCCCAAGGCTCACCTGTGTCTCTGGGGTGCCCCTCAGAAAACTCATTTGTAATATTTGAAATATCCAGATACCCATAATGGCAAGACATAAGTCTCTTACCATAAGGCTTGCTTCCTGAAAGACCCTGTTTATAGGTAAAGGCTGCTACTTTCAGAGTTTGGGTAGATTTGGGTAGACAAAGTCTCAAAAACATAAATACATAAGCAAAGATTGCCCCCACCCTGATAAATCTTAAGTTTGCAATTATCTTGCTTGGCAAATGAACAGCTATCACTGCCTTCACATGGTCTTAACCTTAACATAAATGTTGCGCATCTGAAGTAAAAAGCCAAACTATCAACAGTAGAGCATGAGAGCGGGGTACTGCAGTTCCTTGTCTTCAAAGCCTCATCCCTAGCCATGATATCCCCCTGTTTTCCTTTCCTCTCAAATGAGCACAGAGGGTATATTTCTCCTAAGTCTTCCAGCCACAAGAGCTAAAGCTGTACAACCTGGTAAGACTCAGATAAATACATACTCCTATCTCTATCTTGTACTGTACTTCAAACTACCCCTGCTGACTTTTATTACCCCAAATATCACAATGTTAAAATTGCCAACACTTTTTTTAAAAAATGCAGTAACGGCTAAAATGCTGATAAATTACAGTGGGTGTTATTTTTAATAATTTAACGTAATGGCTGCAGCCTTTTCACTAAAGTAGCGATTAAGTCATCACATTTGCCTGGACTACACAAATTTATTGTATCTGGTTTTAGTGCTCATACCTTCAGAACCATTTTGCCACACAGTCTGACACCAAAGTCAGAAATCATGTAGGGACTGGTAGAAAAGGAAAGGTCATTAATTGAAACTTATTTTTTATTATGTTCCACTGATATTAACAAAATTCTAAGTGGCTTTACATCTGAAACATGAAGTTTCTTCGTGTAATCATCATTGCTGCAGGTATATTTGTCACTCTGAACCAGGAATATGCACAGAGACACATCAACAGAACCATGTATTTTTAAGGTGTGTCAGCTGTATACCTCACCTTTTAATTCTCGGTTTGTTTATGAGCAATATTTGACAAGATTTACATATTTCTGGCATGCCAGCCTCTTGTTTTTTCATAGAAGCTAATGTCCTGACGCATAAAGTAACGTTCACCATAAACTGTTGTTCTACTTAAGGTGGTTTTGGTGTTTGCGGTTTTTTTTAATTTCATTGCTGTGTCTGCTGCTCCCAATTCTGAAGCAAAGTGCCTGTCACTACTTTACAGCAGGTCAGCAAGGAGTCACGAGGTGGCTTTTAGCACAAGCCTCATATTTAATACTCACAATAGTCAAATTCTTTCCTCCCAGTCTAGTTAGCAATTTGAAGATTTTGTTATTTCTTTTTAATAGTCTTAAAATGATCAGGAAAGGAAGACAACAATTAGGCCATAACAATTTGCTTTATGCCTGACCTTATGCAGAGCCTCAGAAAAAACTCTTAACTTTTCTATATCTTGTTTTCCCTAGTTGTTTTGAGAAATTGTGCTACTACTGACCAAGGAAGTTAGCATTTTGACCATAGTTCAGCAAAACATCTGAATGCCTTGGCTTCCATAGCTTCCTTAGGGCTTTCCCAGCAACACAACATTAAACATAGATCAAGATTTTCCTAATCTCCCTAGGAATTTTGTGACTTCTCAGGAAAGTTATTACAATCACGTATTTCTGATAAGTACCTCCAAGATGCCACTCTAGATTTTAAGAATATTTAAGAAATGGATGTTCATGTGTCTAAGTCCATAGTGAGAAGACTCACAAAGACAAAAAGTGACATGTAAATGGGCCCAAAGTGTTTCCATGTGTTTGATAAAATAACACTCCTCCACTCAGAAAGAAATGGTAAGAGACACAATCACAGCCCTGAAGGGTCAGGGGCCATCCTGCCTTGACAGTCTGCACACTGCTCGCTGGAGATGTGTGTGAGCATAAATGCAGTTCCAGTCATGTACTGCAGGTAGGCACACGGACATGGGCAAGGACTGTGGAGTAGTGAGCATGTTGTCAATCAGCAGCTGAGCTTACTTTATTCATGTGGGCATGCCCTGAGCTACCACTAGAGTAAACCAGCTCATAATAAAGTAGTAATATACAGCAGGTGCCTAATTATGTAGTCCAAGTTACAACTGGCCCTCATTTTCATGTGAAAAATTGTGCTTTTGAAAATCTTAGCTGAAGGCTTTGCAGAAACAGTACTCTGTCACATCAAAACCCAGCCACATCAGTTCTCCTGGTCCTTAGTATAATATGAGGCCCAGGGGGACTGATCAGTTTAAAAAGAGAAACTAGTCTGCCCCAGGCAAAAATATAATTCAGAGCAACACTAATTCACACTACCAAATGGAGTAAGACAGCAAGCTTTCCGGTCTATCTTCTTGCTCTCTCTTCTGCTACGCCCCCTCCCTAGAAGGAAAAAAAAAATGTCCTCACCAGCTTCTGCAGCTTATTAGGGAGTTATTATTACTCCCCTAAACACCAGTTTAAGTGAGAACATTCTTGTTACCACAAAGGAAATTTTACCTGTGTATGCCTGGCAAATGGGAAACACTAAAGGAAAGGCATTATCTTAGTCATTTCTTGCATAGGTGTACTATCCTTCATTTCCAACTAAAGGAGGTGCTATCCCAGCCGCTCTTTAAAGGGATTAAATATTGTCTTTAATTCCCCTAAACCCAGCAAGAGGAACTCCGTATATGCTTGTGTTTCATATGTCCAACAGCATCACTAGTTCAGGCATCGAGGAGGCTCTGTTCCTGCAATAAAACCGCAGCATTATGCAGAGTGGTGGGGGTTTTTCCTTCCCCCGCCCTCACTTCCCTTGCTGCAATCAACCGCTAGATTGATCTGACACTTCACCTGTACAGCGAGGTCTCCAGGGAAAGGGTATATATGCAGTGTGTGGAGTGCATTGTGGAAGAGAGGATCTGGGGGGGGGCCCTGGGGGATGGGAGTTAAAGGGTTCAAAAGTAAAGTCATCAGAAATAATGAGGCTGTTCCGCCCAGCTTCCACTGCAGCAGAGGAGCAAAGTGCCCTTTCAAATTGGATGTCCCAGCTCCAGGGCTGAAATAACTGGTCACAGAAAGCTGCAAGCAAATTGCCTTGACAAGGCTATTATTGTTGTAAGAGTTCAAAGGTTTTGGACACTAGGTCAGTGGCTGCCAATCAAGCGGACAGAAAAAGCTACTCCTTGAGCCTGTGATTTCTACCTAGGCCGCTATTATCCCTGACTATTCCTGTACCTCAGCAGCTCCTCTGATTAAACCAGCCTCCCTTTTACATCTCTTTGAGAGTGCGATTCACACACTAATTAGTTGCCTGCTCTCCACTGGGATGTCAGACCCTCAGTCAATTTATCTCTATTTCAGCCTGCTCAGAGTGACTTCCCCAGTTATCAAAATTTAATCATGCCTTCAAAAATGTTGAAAAGTGGTCATTAGAGGCAAAAGGCCACAGGATACAATATTCATTTTTCTCTATCTTCCAGTCATCCAGCTGGCATCTATAATGGATATCCTGGGGGCTGTGAGAACACGTTGATTTATGCAACCTTGCTCTTGCTCTCACTGTGGTGCACCAGCCTGCTTTAAAGAACAGGTTTTAACAAGGTCTGAGGTGGGAGGACATTAATCATGGTAGCATTGTATGTGAAAAAGGGTGCTGTGTAGTCAGAAGAACCCCCTACAGCAGGGCAGTTAGATTTTTTTACCACCTTCTCAGAGATAAAGGAGAGTTTGACAATTGATTAGACCTTTCTGTAACCTTGCAGTCCTGTGAAATGATGAGAGTGAGAAAAGGAGGGGAAAGAACGGTGAGAGGGGGAGGGAGAGAGAGATAGAGAATGATTCTCATACTGACGGTCTTAAATGTGCAATAACTTTATGATTCTTGACTGAAACTGGCTATCAAAATCAGTTCCAACTCAATACAGCCTAAAAAAAAGATCATTCTTGGAATAAGAGCCCTTTCAGCTGTACATGTCAGAGGCAATCATGGGCACCAGCAGCCTGCAGTGACTCCCCTGAATACTCTGTATTGCACAGTGAAACCCTGATAAAAATGGCATTGGATAACATCAATCCAAGCTGTAACGTTCCAAAGTAGGTTTCAGCAAAATCAACAGTGATGAATTGAAATTTGCTGACAATAGGCTGGGCAGGGGGGAGGGAGAGGGAGTGATTATTATTCTGTCTTTTTCTTCCTTGAAACCAGAGGAATGATTTCCAAACCTCAGTGCATGCAACTGAATGCATACATTTGCATGCAATGAGCCAATGCAAAACATGAAAGCAAAATCTGAGTGTGCAAATCAGATAGTTGCCTTTGTCCACAAAGAGTTACCCGGTGAGCAATGCATATGCAAATAAGTGTTGAAAACTGAGCTCACCTAATTTTTTTTAATCTACCATGGTGTTGGTGGGTTTGCCCTAGTCCAGTTTACAGGATCAGAGGGTCACAACCTAGAGTGGCTAGAGCCAGACACAGTTAGAGAACACATATGGTGTTATGCCACCCCTATACTGCTTTGGTAATGTGGCTTAATCCTGAACTGCAATCCCCCTGCTATTTCAGTCCTGGGCTTTTCTCTCTATCACATGCAATAATTGCCATTTTCCATTCTCCTGTCCTGGGATCTCTCAAGCTGAAGAAGTCTCCAGAGCTCTCACTCTCCCTCCTCCCTGATACTTGAGACCCTGGGGGTAAATGTTCAGCACAGTATGCAGCATTGAGCTGAACAACTCATTATTGGCATGAGGAGGAGAAGGCAACTAATCGTCATATCATGCTGGAAATTTAACCCTGGATGTCATAAATGACTGTTCTTCTCCACAGAGAGAATCCAAATGAGCTGGAGAGAAAGCAAAAAATAAAATAAAAATCAAGAACATCCTCTTAACATTGGTTATGCTAAAATCCTTTTCCTGGATGAGGCCAGCCTGCCAGCCTACCTCAGTTTTCCCTTTCTAATTCAGGTTACTGCCAGCTGCTTGAGAAGGTGCGAACAGCCTGTCAAGGACAATCTTTGCCCATGCCAGACTCTTATCTAGCTATTACAGTACAGTAAAGGAAATAGCATCAGATCTTTAAAAGCTATGGAGTCACAAAATGCAGAGCCTTTTCTGTATGAGGACATTCCCCATAGTGCTTTCTCCCAGGGTATGTGGGGATTCCAGACTATGACTCAGCCCACGTTTCAACCATGCACTGCAGTCCTAGATAATGAGGACTTCTTGGTCTTTCCTGTTGCAGCAGGAAAGACATCAAGCACCAGCTATTCTTCTTCAGCATACCAGCTCCTCCAGGCAGACAGTTCACTTGTCACTAAGCAGCCCATGTTATGATAAACCATGAGACACACTCAAAATTATTTAGGCTTACAATTTAAAGGGGGATATTGGAGATACAAACATGAGAGTGCATGTGCCTAGACACATTAATTTCAAACCTGATCCTTTGAATTCAGGTGTACTATTTATAAAAGCAAGGTCTGTGTGCATTAGTTAAATGTAGTCAGACACAGTATTTGCCTCAGACTGTAGAAGTCTGAGTGCTACTGAAAGGTCACTCAGTTTCCAAAAAGGCCGAGTCGTTCTATTTTTTCTACCCAGCTGTCCAAGCTGTGATATATGAAGGGGACCATTTTACATCCCATGTTGCCTATATTCCTGGGTGAAAAGTGAAGAGCATTCAACCAGGCCAGTGCATAAAGACCCAGGCTTCATGTTACCCTAAAAGAGACATCAACCCCATGGAAGCAGAGATTTGCTGAATTATGCCCTCAGCAGCTCTACAAAACCCAGCAGCCATATTGTCATGGTTTAAGCCCAGCCAGTAACTCAGAACCACGCAACCACTCGCTCACTCCCTCCTTTGTTCCTCCCCCTGCTCCCGGACAGATGGGTAGGAGAATCAAAAGAATGTAACTCCCCTGGGTTGAGGTAAGAACAGTTCAGTAACTAAGGTGTAATACAAACCACTACTGCTACCAATAATAACGATAAAGGAAATAACAAGGAGAGAGGACACAACCGCTCACCACCCACCGACCGATACCCAGCCCGACCCGAGCAGCGATCTGGGCCTTCCGGGTGACTCCCCCCAGTTTCTATACTGGGCATGACGTGCTGTGGTATGGAATACCCCTTTGGCCAGTTTGGGTCAGGTGTCCTGCCTCTGCTTCCTCCCGTCTTCCCCTCCTCCCTGGCAGAGCAGGAGACTGAGAAAGTCCTTGGTCAGAGTAAACATTACTGAGCAACAACTAAAAACATCAGTGTTATCAGCATTGTTCCCAGGCTAAAGTCGAAAACACAGCACTGCACCTTCTACTAAGAAGGATAAAAAGTGACTGCTGTAGCTGAACCCAGGACACATGTTCTTGTAGAGAAACCTTCAGATTTCTGCTGTGCTTCTGGTGCTTCCAGTCAATAACATATTCTGCAGGCAGGGAATACATAGGACATCTCTCAAAAAAAGAGGTAAAAAAGATTTTAGAGGCAGGAAGGATGAACCTTGAATGTAAGCACTAAAAAACGGGTGCAGATGGTTTTTACTCAGGAACAGATTTGTGATGATTCTTTCTTGATCAACTCAGGATTATTCAAAGACTATTCATGAGGAAAAATATAACCTGTTTTCCTGGACTGTTACAAAGCTGTCAGTGAGTGTGAATGAAAGGAAATGAAGAATCCTGAAAAATACTAACTGTATGAGAGTAGTAGCCTGATAGTTGCTACTATTTTGGATAGCAGGTATTTTGCATCAACATCTTCCCATACTGTATGTCAACCGCATAGAAACACAGGCATTAGATATGTTCTCTGTTTGGTAGAAGTGTGTGGAAGTATGGTTATAAATTATGGTTTTGCTCCAATTGCTCTGTCTTCCTGGCACTGTTGGCAAGCATGAAAGCTGTAATTTTCATTAAAAGACTCAATCAGATATTTGGCAGCAATTATATGATTCCTAGAACCACTCAGTCACAAACAGATCATTAAACCATAAAGCAGTGCTCATATTAGATTTATTTTCATTTTTATTGTATATCAGTGGTACAAAGAGAGAGAAGAAGCTGCAATGATGTCTACAATTAAAAAAAAAACACCACCACATGCCAACAAGATAGTCCAGACTATAGACTTTAGCAGTTCAATCTTTATTTTTTATTTCAGTAAGATAACTGAATGAAATCAAATTAAGACCTACAGACAAAATCCAATTAAAAAATAAAAGAAAATATCCAGATTACATGGAGAACATGAAGGAATAGTAAATCACTTCCAGTATTGTAAAGATTCTATCTGTAGCTGATGATAAAGCTGTAGGAATTAATAAATGTGTATGCATCCACTTTCCTGTGTGCCACTATGTATGTTTGCATATATGTTTATGCAGACATAAAAGTGAGTTCATATAATGGTGGAACTGAAAAGTATCAACCAAAGACAAATGAAATTTTGATGTATATAAATCACTTCCAAAGAGTCAGAGACTCATTCCCTATTTTTCCTACTTAAGGATCCAAACTGACATAAAACAAGTACTTCAAGAGACAACATTTTTCAGCTGGAAGTTTCTTAGTAATGGACTAATAGTCAGATCCAATAAAAACAAAAACAGTCATTAATGTACTATGACAGCAGTATAGACACAGTGCACTCACCAGAAAAAGTTAAATGCTAAAACTTTTCAAAAACTTTAATTCAAAACAACTCATCAATAGCCATGTGATTCTGAGCCACTCCACCAGATTTTCACTTCTACAGCTCTAGAATTTCACTCTGAATTTATCATTCCAGCAAATACATTATCCCACGCAGTTTAACAGAAACTGCAGTTCTCAACCAGGAAGAGCCCTAAAGGTCCTAGTACAAACTTTGAAGAATTTGGGAGCTCTTGAACAGCTTTCAGGCAAATGGCTTGCTTTCTTGAAAACTAAATTTGTGAAGTTTCATGTTTCAGTCTGAATATTACCCACTTTTTATCTGTATTTCAAAGACAGACCATGTAGGTCTATAAGATAGACTAACATGGATATCCATAAAGAAAAAAATATGTCATAATAGCTCAAAATAAAAGCTTTTGAAAGGAATAACAGCCAACTTTTTTCATATATTGCAGCAATTAGGAAAGCACACATTCAAAAGCCTGGGTATTGCCCATTTCATAACCACCAAACATTTTGATAAAAAGTATGTTTGTTCTTAAATATGAACTAAGGCATGCCTTCTTGGTTTTGGGTTGTAAAATGGAAATGACATGGAGTTAAATAATCTATTTGAATCAGTGTGCTCATGTCACATTTTTTACCCCTGCCCAAAGTAGCTAAAGCACAATGTTAAAAGCCACTGTCAAATCCTGGGAAATAACCAAATAACATGAATATTACTCACCACAACAACATACACACTTGCAAGATAAAATAACCCACATGTTCTAAAGTAACCCACATATAGCAAAATTATGACCCAACTATATTTATACACACGGGTGCAGTTTTCATACACTATTATAGTCTCATATTATATATCTTTAAATCATGTTGCGAAAGTTTCTGCCTTCCCCTAATGCTGGCTCTAATTTAGGATGAACAACTACTCTCATAAAGAAAAACTGCTGCTGCTGCTGTTTATTAGGCTGCAGAAAGGTCTCGCTGACTAATGTCTCAGGATTAAATGAATGTGGAATAATAAGAGCTGATTTATTTGTGCTCCAGTAGGATAAAGCTGCCACTGATTTTACAAGAAACTATTCATCTGAGGGCTACTATAGCTAGTAAATTGTGGCTGTTGCTGAAATTAGTCTCCAGGCCTTCGTGCAATCTACAGAGTGAAGTAGCAATGTGGTAATAAAGCTATTGTGAGTACTTGGTGTGTTTAAAAGTTCTCTGTCTTGAGGGATTCTAAAAGTCAGCTTTCAGAGATTCCTATCAAAAACTCTACTGGCCTTTGCCTACAATTTAAATTTCTACCCTGGGAATGTATGAGAATTAGAAGTGTATAGGTGGCAATAAAGCAGAAGAAATCTGATGGTTGTGGCCATTTGGATTTTTTTAATTTTTTTCCTTTATACAGCCTTTCATTTCAGCATTACAGTTGCAGAGGATACACAGGTCACTGTCCAGCCCAGAAATTTTAATGAAAAGAACAGTAAATTGAATCCTCAGTAAAATAGCAAACAAAGTAAAAGATTTCTTAAAAGGTTTCTGATGTTTGCATTTAGATAGCAATAAAACAAAAATTAACCAAAACACATTAACAGACACAAAATGAAATTGACTGAACAGCAAGAAATTAATATAGCCCTTTAAAAAGAATAAATAATGGCAAATAGGGTAAATAAGAATTTTAAAATTAAAACCATACTTATCCAGGACCAGGAGCATTATATCCTGATTCAGTAACAGGCTGAATTGTGTTACATCAAAGAGATGTTTTCAGAGATACGAATGAATTCTTGAGCATAATGGACAACCGCCTATATTGAAAAATAAAGTGAAAGACTTTTCATCAAACTTATAAATCTCAGCATGCAAATTTTATTTAAAATTAATTACAGTTTTTGTCTGTCAGGGCTATTTCTTCCAGGTGAAGGATCAGGTTATATTTCTAGAGTTATCTTTCGTTATCTGTCTTGTACCTATTCCCTGAATAAAATACAACATACAATACACCATCAGTCTTCAACAGTTCATAGTTACTAAATCCACTTCAGCTGGAATAAACGGACATGCATCTGCATGTTCTACATCTATTTGTATATTACAGTGTAGCAGCCTGTATTTCTTTTGTAAGACCCTGCTGGTAATGCTGCTATAGTGCTGTTAGCATGATACACATTTACATGGAAAGGTGTATAAGCAGCATGCATCACCTGAAACTCTCACAACTGATTCTGGAATAATAATATAACTGTTAAACAGAGGGTACACACAGACACCGAAAATCATAGAACAAGTACAATCTTAAAACTTGACACTTGAGAAATTACAACTCCTATGAAGAATTTTGCCACTTCATTTTACTCTTCTCATTATTTTGTGCCTATTTTTGAAATAAGCATGAAATCAAATATGATCTATTTAGGCTTGGCATGAAATTCAGGCTGGGATTTTTCCAGGTGAAGAGCATTCATTAGTGAATTATTCCAAGGCACTGAACAAGCTGAGAGAGTCCTCTGTCTCCAGTTCAGAATTTGCTAGATAACACTTCTCACCTATAGCGGATTTCATTTCTTTGTATCGTAACTGTAGTGACAAATTTCATCCATAAAATATATTGTACTTAGTGCTAGCTTTTTGTTTTCAAATGAAAGGTTATCAGCCTTTTCTCTTTATACAGTGCTTTATAATCGAGTGTTATGCCTTGCATCTTCAGCTACCCCATCACTACTTTCAGATGAAGTCAGTCTTTACTGTATATTATAAATATTTCTCATAGTGAATACTTATTAGTGCCAAAAGCCCTACAGGGGAGGGCTACTGTCAAGACAATACTAAAGCTTTAAGATCCTTTTGAAAATTGGAGGAGGTAGTGATCCATATACTTGAATGTCAGCATCCATTATAATTGTAGTGAAGCTTACGCTAAGCCTTCCATGTCTGCTTTCCATTCAGGTACGATGGAAATAATCATTTGGAGAAAATCAGGATTTATCTAAGCTGTTAGGCCCTGAAACTATTGCTAAGCTCAATTAAAATTTCTAGAAGTGTGATCTGGTTTCAGACTGAAGAAACAAGTGTTAAAAAATCTGTCAGTCCTCTCTCCCTTCAACAACTTTTGAATGTCTTGTTGCAAATGCCCAGGAACCATGCCTTTTGAGAAATGGGGCAAATATGATGAATTACACTAAAAGACAATGCAGGGAAATGCCAAGGTGTCCCAGGACAGGGAAATAATGTTAGCACACTGACTTGGTGTTGCGCAATACACAGATACAAGAAATTGGAATTAACTTTAGCTGGTAAAACTTTCCTGTAACAGTTTTCTCATCCTGTCTTCCTCTGCTAACATCGTCATACTCTTAACTCTCTTCAAGTTCACTTGTATTTCCTATCACTACAGTTTATGAGGTGGTATTTGGTGTTGTGTATGTCAGAATATTATCACAATTTTAACAGAGATTTCAATGCACACATTACACCAACAAAGCATTGTAACTTCTGTTAAGAAAACTAGATTTATTAGTATGAAAATAGCCAGAGTGTCATCAATGGTTTTAAAGCATTCTAATTAGGTTGTTTTTTTGGTTTTTTGTGTTGTCTTTTTTTTTCACCCACCTACATTTTTTCAGGTATTTATGTAAATTGAAAAAAGCCCACATTCTTTTTATTTCGTCCAATGAAACCAAGTGGTTTTGAATCACTGTAAAAGACATACCAGATAAAAAATTGGGGGTTCAAAGTACTTTCAGTGCTGTTTTCAAAAAGCAACGAAGAGAAAAAATCTGAAGGTTTCTTTATTAGCCTCTGGCGTTGGATTTTTACAACACATTATCATCATTACAGAAACATTTTTTTTCTCCATCACTCATACAGTGCAATGCTGGTTGATGCTCATCTTCATTTTTGGCAGAATAAAATGGCTTCTGAAACAGGTGCTGCCCTTTTATTGAAACTGAAAGGATAAATTAACTTCTTAGACCTCATTTGTAACTCTAGCTGTACCTAAAGTAACATTAACACCCACCACAGCATGTTTCATCAGTCTATCAGCTGCGGTCCTATTTAGTTGTGTTAAGGTTTTTGTGTCATATCTAATATTGAGATCAGTTAAGTCCTAGGTCTGGGAAAAATTCTGCCTGTATGGATTAAGGTTATTAATTACTGGGACTAATAAGTAAATTTCTGTTTCTCTGAACATCAAAAAATCCAGCAAAGAGTTATTTTTTCCCCTCTGTCCAAATCCTTTCAACCAAAACAGAGTCCAAAATCATCTTTACTTAGACAAACCTTCTTCTGTTTTCCTGTGATATTTCCTTTGCTCTCCTTCTCTCTTTTCCTGTTCTTTATTATAAACACACTTTGTCTACATATTAAAAGTAAACATGATGAACAATGCATATGTGCATATGTGCAATTCAAATGATTTTGTGGAACTATATGTGCTGGAAATGGTGATAGATGATAGTGTTTGGGGTGTCAACTGCTTTCATTTCCCAGAGAGTTTTGACATTTCATATACTTACATGCTTGCTGTCTTCTGTACATAAACATGTGAAGATCTAGGAACAGCTTGCTGTGCATATACAGCATTCACAATGCTTTAGTTTGAAGAATTAAGATTATAAAAATCAATTATTTTTTTCTTTGGCAAGTAATGGAGGATAACCTAAGAAATTTGAGTTACAGCTGTGATGCAAGGAGGAAATTCAAGCCACAGCTGTGTTCTAACTGGGTGTCAGAGTTGTGCTTGTGTGCAAACCCAGTGTACCCTGCCTCAAGTCCCCATGTCATCCAGAAACATTGCAACCAGTTTCTGCATAGGTGTGAGAGCAGGCTGACCTAAGGTATGGTGATGGGCTCTGCTTCTAGCTATCTCTGTGACAAGGCTTTTGATTAGGTGCTACAGGACTCTCCAGGAGAATTTTTGAATCTGGAAGATCTTAGGCAGGTAGTGCTGTGCATAGATCAGCTGATGGACACTATTTTTATGCTTAATGTGTAGATTAATATCCTGGGTGGAGACTTCAGCCATCCTAGAGATGCCTCCAGACAATTCTAGCTGTAAATCTGACAAATTGTGCCTACATGAGATCCTAATAAGTTTCAGAAACTAGTCCTGCAGATACAAATTGTCATGTGGGACAAGCTTTTCTACCACCTGTTTGTGTACGTCTGTGTTGTACAGTTGAAGATAACCAATAACAATGGATGGTTTGTGCGCATTTGGAAGTATTCATGTAGGACTGCTGAGCAGGTGGATTATAAGAATTCATCAGAACAACAGTTCAGGGAGTCTCATCTGATCCAGCTGAAGAAGCCATTGCAAAGACCTTCACAACCCAGAAAATTGACTGTCATGTTCAAGAGACTGAGTTCCTCATGTGAAAACTAACCTTTGCAAAAGATTAAATAAAATTAGTTTTGAATAAACACTGTCCACGGGTGACTGCTACAGGGGGGAAAAAAAAATGTGCTGGAAATCCATCCTAGAGTCCATGAATTCACACAAAAACAGCTAAGGTGGCAGCACTGAGCAGGTAACCAGCAAGTCTTAAACTTTGTTTCTGAGATTGTCCTCACAGCACTATTTCTGTAGATTTACAGAGGTAAAACTCTCAACTAAGCTTTTCCTTTCTAATATATCCTGAAAAATATATGGAGGAGCTTTCGGAAATCCTCATAAGGACCTAAAAACCTACTAAATTACTTCATCAGGGTTTGGTGATATATTGACTTCTGACAAAAACCTCAGTAATAGTTCTGAAAAGGACATTTTTTGTTGTTGTTCAAGTTAGTGCATTTTGCGACATTTTTTTTCATCTGAGCAGAAAGTATATTGCTTCCTTCCATATTTATATCCACTATATTTTTCAAATTATATTCATACAATACCATTGAGGGGGAATTCTTTTGTTTAGAATAAGAAAATATTATTTTGTTAACATTAAGTAGGAAGCTGTTCATTTTAAGTGAAATTCAGGACATATTGAACTCAACAGAAAATCCCCTATAGATAAAGATTCTGATCTCAACTCTTTATAGTGCTGCAGAAAAAATTAAGAATAAGAAAATCAGCCTAACAAAAAAGCTACTAACAACAATTTTCTGGAAATGTCTGCCAAAGCTTTTAAATGATTCTTCTTTCAGACTGTTTAAGAATTCTATTTTTGTTTTGTTTTTTGCTAATATTGTGGCAAACTTCCAGACAAGAGTGTTTGTAGAGGAGCTCTGAAACAGATTTGTAATAGAAGCCTGAATAATTTCTTTTTTATTTCAAAAAGCTACAGTTGCCAGTGATATTTTGTTGACTGTCTGTTTTTTCAGTCAATATGGTGGTATTGATAAATGCAATCTGGATATTCATTTCAATTTAATAAGGAAGAAAACAAAAACAAGCTGGTTTGAGTTATACCAGGTCAAAACAGGTCAAAGAAAACTCAAATTCTTAGAGCTGCATGATCAAGGTCGAAGATGATAAAAGAAGACAAAAACTAGCAATATGGACACTGTGAAACTACAGTATGATTAAAATCTCATTTTACATCAAGGAAATTGTTTGAACACAAATAGAACATCTTCTAGCTAAGTTTTTACTCTGTAAACCTTTTAGATGTTCTTGGAATGTTTGATGAAATTTTATTCCCCTGTACAATAGCCTTTTGTAGCTTTTCTTATTAGTGTGGACCTGCAGCCTGCCAGCATTAAACATTAATCCTCTGCATAATGAAACTGTAAGAGTGGATTTCTCTGAAATTTCACACATTTGTTAGACTGGTGAGGAAGACGCTCATTTTCATGTCTGGCTTTTCAAGGTTTTTTGATTAAAAAAAGCATCCTAAAATCAAGATTGGTTAGAAGCTGAGAATAATTAGTTTTATTCTTATTTGTGTTAATGTTTCAATTTGATATTTAATAAAAAAGAAAATATCCAAAAATACTCACTGGAAAATATTTGGGTTCAACTGAAGCACATAGTATGTAGCAGAGCTATGCACAATTCACACTAGACACAGAACTACCATATGCCCAGCACTATCCAAGTATGCCAGGCGATACTTCACAAGAAGTAATCATTGCTCATGCTTGCTTAGCATCACACATTCTGGCATTTCTTTGCACTTGTACAAATCTACTTAGTTTAGATATAAGAACTAACTGGATCTACACAAAAACAGAGTTTCCAGGCTTCTGAAGGTGTGTGTGTGGGGAGTGTTAAACCTTAGAGTAGTTTAATTATGTTAGCAACATAGGGACATCCCCTTGCAGATGGGGGATAGCAGGCTGCAAACACGTTCATCTGGGAGGAGACATTATATGAGACAATAAGGGAAACTGTGAGTTAGGTGAACCTGCAGTGGGTTAAATTGCTCTATTTTGGGAACCAGAGAGAATAAAAGCTCTTTTAGCAGACTCTTTTCATGGGTGAAGATGCCCGGTGAATTTGTGGTTAAATGCAGTCTAGGTGATCATACTTACAGTCTGTCTTCTGAGGTCAATATCCAATACCTTGGCAAGGAATAAGGACCACCCATGACAGTTCTTTTTGCTTCAGCAAGCATCTTCCATGAGTCAAAGGACCATTCCAGATACCCAGCAGAAACTGGTTGCCTATGCATAACAGAGCACTTGGGCCATTTTTGTTACTAGCACCCCCAGTAACCTCTCCAGTAAGATGCAAAAAAAAACTCATTGCATTTGCCATAACTGAGGGAAAAGGGGATTTTAGAGCATAACATTAGCATATATATATCAGCATTTTCTCTAGCTGGGCTTTAAGCACATATCTAATCATTTATACATGTGGTTACCTAATATTGGCACACAGTCCCAGCGCATTATAAATGCAAACATAGACACACTTCTTATTAGTTCCTGAGTGAATTTGCAAGTGTCAGTCCTGGAACATCTTTCCTTGAGGGAGATGGATGGTTTCACAAGTTACTTCAGAAGTCTGTAGATTAGAGCAGATCAAAGCAAAACTTTGCAAATGTCTAACAAAGAACAGATTTACAGATGCTGTAACAAACAGAATTTACAGATGCTGTAATAAAATGAGAAGTAAAACAAATGCCCATGGTGTTAGACAGTTAACCTGCTGTTATACCTATTCTAAGAGGCTGGGAGAGGAATCAGCAAGAATTGCAGTTTTTCTGGATTTAATGGGATCTGCCAATCACAGCTCCCATTCAGAAGTCTATTACCCATTTCTTAGTAATGCTTAAACAGGCACTTTAAAACCAAAATATAGCTTCTAGAGTTTCAAAAGCAACCAAAAGATCCCCTTCCTTGGACAAAAGAATATTAAAAAGCAAACATGAGTTATGAACAGCACTGTGAGATGATACTGCATAAAGTGTATGGAGTCGACTACATTTTAAAGTTTCAGATAAGACAGAGATGTCACTTTGGATGGAATGCTGCTTTCATTTAGAGTTAAGGCATTTAGGATGCACCAAGTCTCAAAATGTGAGCTGTTTCTCAGGCAGCAAAGCTGAAGAGCTCCTGCTTAAAAAAAGTAAACAAAGATATATAGAAGTTAGAAAGGATATAAGCACTACATAAAAGGACCAGTATGATGGCTAATGGAAATGTCCTTCTTTGCTTGCAATCTTATAAGTTAAAACTCCATACTTATTATTATTTATTTTCTCCATAATCATTCAACACCCCCCCCCAGGCTGTTCCTACCTTCACTGTCATGTATTTTGCTTCCAGTTTGAGCTCACTCACTCCACACCTATCTACCAAACAATTTCTTTCCCTTCATATATGAACTGAGCAGTAGGATCCTAAAATGGATAGATAAATAGATCTTTTAGTTAGCTGGTTTCTTCCCAGCAACAAATAAGTGGTTTTCTGGGGGAGATTTTGCTGAACACATTTGTGAACCAGTTTAAGAAAGAAAGACATGGCAAAGGTAAAATTGTGGCAGAAAAGCTGCATGAAAAGTTTTAGCAATGAATAAAATATGAAAATAGAGTGGAAAAGGGAAGGTAAATAAGATCAGAATTAGGCCTTGTGTGTTAAGAGATCAGAATTTAACACTGCAGCATGTAGCTCATTGCAAAGCAGCAGAAATGTAGCAGCACCTGTCTGCTAACCTCAGGAACTACCACTGTTAAATTTGATTTCATTCATTCAATAAGTATCAGAGCTACTGACATGTTGCAGTGTTGTGGAATAAAATGTCATTCATTGGCAAGTGAAAACATCTAAATGGGTCAGTTTTCCAATTCTGGATTCAAGTCACAATACATGCACTTGCAAAATATCTCATTTTCAATGTTCCCTCACCTCCTTGACATAAGATTAACAAACTTCAGATTGTTACAGAGAAGGCACACCTGTATCAGTCTGGTGAATCCTTTGATAAAATACATGTATTGGAGGAAAAGACTTATACAGAAAGAATAATATAAAATTACAGACTGTAGATTTGCCAACACGTTGGTTATGTTCTGTAAAATTGTCCTGCTTACAAGCATAAATTGATAGTTAACCAATACCAAAGTTGGAGGCAGAAGGAAATTTTGCAATTTCAATAAGAAAAGTATACAGACATTCCAAAAACGTATCATATAGGATAAAACACACACACACACACACACACACAAAGCAGAATCAATGTTTTCTTAATTTGCTGATTGTCCACAAAATCATTTGTGTGTTAAGATAGAGAATAAACTAGAAAATGACAAATACAAATCTAATGGATACAACAGACAATTAAAGTGATGTTATATTGTATGGCATGTATAGAACATCATTAAGACATATAAAATAAAACCGATCACATGAGTATGCTAGAAAGACACAAGAAGTTAAGCACATTGTCTGTGCGCAGTTCAGATTAGAGCCAGAAAGGAAAATCCCAGCACTTACATAACTACTACAAGTCATATAAAACAGTGCCAATATTCAACTAACCAACCACATTAAGCATACATTTAGTCAGAAGAATTATTCATTAAAACCATAGATGCCAAGGAACACATTTCTGTTAAGGTTTTTTTCTCCAAAGACAAATGGTAAAACTACACAACACACCATAAAGATTTGTTACTTTCACAGAAAAAATACTTGGACACATAGGACACAATGATTTGCACCACTATCAAGACGCTAGAGATGCCAATAAACTCTAATTACTGGACTCTGCAAGATTTCCCAATTTCTGAAGACTGGATGCCTCATATAATATCCATAGCATACATCCACACCTGAATCTAGAAGCATACTTGTATATGTTACAAGGAACATAACTCCCCTTGAATTCTAGCTAAAGAACTCAGACCATACTTAGGGGCTGTTACAGATCATGCAATTAAAGGTGGTGTAAAGATATTGAACTGCCTCTGAACAAGCTCATCTTTCTACACAGAGCAGTGAAGGGAAATTCAGGGACATTTGCTGGCATCCTAGAAGCAGGACAGAATTGTTAATTAAAAGGATAAGTAGAGGCAGAACTAATCAATCCAGTGTAAATAGCTACACTACTTCAGGGTCCAAAGCTCCTATTGGCAATGTATGGCGCCATGCAGAAGTGCAGTAAGGTCTTACTTACCCTTTTGCCACTTACTTGAACTTCATACCATTCCACTACTGTAAATTTCATCTGCAGGTCTTAAAATGTCATTTATTTTTAAAGTATGCTTTCTTCAAAGGGAAGAGCACTGCAGCACATTTCATCAGGCTAAGGGCAAAAAAAAAAAAAAAAAAAAAAAAAAAACAACAAAAAACCAAAACCCATATTTGATATAAAAATAATAGCCACAACAAGGACCCTTTACTTTAGCATATTGCAGCTCACCGAGGTATCTCCCTCAAAAATGCTATTCTTAATGGACTTCTTCTATAAATACTATAAAGACTGGGTAAATGTCATTCTTAGAAGATCTGTTATATTTATATTACTTCAATACGGAGAGATGTCCATTTCTAGTAGCCAAGAGCCTGCCCAACAATAATTTACTAGTTTTGACTTTACTGCAAACCACACAAACTTTGTTCTCATGATCAGTGATTGCACAGTAACTGAACATTCAAAATGGCCCAATTTCTGCCATCAGCCTTGTCAGTTACATAGCAAACAGAGCCTACATTTGTATAGCTCTCTGGCTTCAAATGACTTATGTAGCATCTCCTCACACTGAATTAAACACTACCCTAAAAGTCTAATCCTTATTTATGGTAAGATCCTTTTCACCTCTGTTCATAAGGGATATACTCATTTAAATGTCCCTCTACTCCCTGTCAGAGTATATATGAGACTTAGTGCAAATAAAAATATATTCCTAAATACATAAAGAGATGAAGTGACTGGGTAATGTATTGAAATCATTTCCTCAGCAGTGCAGAGGATATGCACATATATCCCCTTCTCCTCAGGTGTCTATTACTACATGTATGTGAACATTTATTTGAATGCTGTTCTTCTTTAAAGGGCTTCCTGTATGCTTATAATATAGATAACAATTTATAGCTGAAGGAGACCACTAGCACAGTCTGTCCTTATAGACCAGTATTAGTAAAGACGATAGTGAAAAATCGATAATGTCATTAGGTCATGGGCATTTGGTAATGCAAAGCCAAAAAAAATATCCCCTGCCCTTATTTACACAGAATAAATGGGCTGGGGAAAGACACCTCTGCTCATGTGAAAATTCTGAGCTTTTGTGACTACAGAAGTCACTATATAGTACATATTTCTACAGTCACAGTTCTGTCAGTACATTTAAACCATGAAGTGCTTTTGCTGCTGATTTGGCTATTATGGGAGGAAAATGACCTGTAAAGATGTTTTGAGTAGCTAAGCATTTTGCATACATTATGGAAATGTGAGACATAAAGAAAAGTGGTAAGAATGAAGTTTACTAAAGTCAGTACAAGCAGGTTTATTTTCCATATCACAGCAAGGACTTCATAATCTTCTAAACTGAAGGGAAACAAGTCTGTCAAGATAAACACTCACAGAATATGAGATTTGCAGAATCAGTTGGAAAACATTTACCACCTGCAAAAAAAACATGTTTTTAAAATTACAAAGGCAAATAACACAAAACTTCTGTAATATTAGACCTCCTTTCAGTGTTGCCAAGCAGGAAGTACACATGAGGTGTTGCAAGTGCAGGTCCCAATTTCCCATAAACACCCAGACTGCTACTGGAGTCATTTTCCTAAGGGCTATGATAAGGGCAGAGAGCAGACAGTAGGCCCGGGACCCTGTTTGCTGTGCTGGCACAGACTGGTACCTAGCAAGCGGCATCAGGACCACAGCCCTCCCAGGAATCTCCTAAAGAACACTTCCTAGACTGGTGCTTCTCAGATGGACGATCTTGTGTATATTTATGCTCTTATGTACCTGTGTTCTTCTGCTGCTCTTCAAAGGATCTGATTTCCCAGGCAGAGCCAGCTCCTGCTGGACTACATGTAGGAAAAACTACTTGAGATTTCTGTGCTCAAGGGAAGCACCCAAGCCACCCAGAACTGTTCCTCCTTCAGCTAATGCTGTCAAACCAAACTGGCAGTAACCTACACACATGATGAGCAACAGCATTCTCAGAGGGCCCCATGATGCCAAGGAAAGTCTTTCCATGTGGTCCCGTGGGTTTTGGTTCAAGCCTCCAGCCTAGTCAGCAAGCTACAGGAATACATAGGTCAATGAACAGCAACAATTCTTCCTATTTCACGCCAGGCAATTAACCATTTTGTTACTGAATGGAAAAGGTAATTGGGTAATTGAGGCATGAAGAGACCTTGTCCCACTGATGTTGATCAAAAACTGAATGAACCTTCTGTTTTCTAACTTTATTGAGCTTTATACTTTAACCATATCATTGCAGCTGCTCCTTTATGTTCAACATCATACCTGGAGGACAAAGAAGCACATATGATTTACAAAAGTTAAAGAGATTTGTGCTGTTACTTTAATTTTTTATTAGCTCTCATGAACACCATTGTAGATAACTACCTGTCAGCATTTCCATTAAAAAAATAGATTTTCAGCAGTTTCCATATCAACTGTAAAAATTTACTCTCCAGCCTGCAGTTGGGCAAATAAATTCTTAATTGATGAGTAAACTGGGAATTTTTTTTGTTGGTTGGTCAGTTATTTTTTGTTTTATTTATTTAATGCATTTAAAAGGAGTTTTGCTTATTTAAAAGTTAAGTAGATACAACTCTATAAATAAATAAGCAATTTAAGCTACATAAAAAGCCTTTAATTTTCAAAGGATGTTTTGGAAACAAGCAATAGTAAACTACAACAAATATATCTTGGCTTTTTAAAACAAAATATAAAAAGGATAATTACTCATTTTTCAACATTTAAACTTCAAAATGCTTTATTTCCACGTCAAGGTATATGAATGAACAACTAGCTAATTACCTGCCCATAAAGTATGTCTAGATAACACTTTCAGGTCTTAAATCAATGTAATGTTGCAGGTCAAGTTCCAGATTTCCTTATCCTATCTTATGTCTTGCTTAAAATAGAAAATGACTTCTACATAGACATTTCATCAAGTACAAAAGATGCAGGTGTCTAACTGAACAAGGAATCATGCCCGGTTTTCGAAAACATAAACATTGCATATCATTTGCATTTTCAATATTATCGGTTATACAGCAGTTGCAGGCAGACCTCCCAGCCATCTATGGTCATTTCCTGGTTGCATTCAATAGCAATATACTTCTTCCATTAAACATACTTTGCAGAACAGATAGACAGAGAGTAAAATTAACATAACCCTAAGCGTCATTGGTTTAACTCAGGAAAAATACTACAAAGCTGGAGAAGACTGAAAAAGTGTTTAAAAAGCTCTCAGACAAATAAGAAAAACACAGTATGAGCACAAGTGGCAAAAGTCTATAGAGGATAGTGGGGTGGTGTAGCTGGTGCAGTGCTGTATTTTTGACTTTCAGCCTGGGAAAAATGCTGATAACACCAATTTTTTCAGTTGTTGCTAAGTCATGTTTACTCTGACCAAGGACATTCTCAGTCTCATGCTCTGCCAGGGAGGAGGGGAAGCCGGGAGGAAGCAGAGACAGGACACCTGACCCAAACTGGCCAAAGGGGTATTCCATACCATAGCACCTCATGTCCAGTATATAAACTGGGGGGAGTTACCTAGAAGGCCCAGATCGCTGCTCGGGTCAGGCTGGGTATTGGTCAGCGGGTGGTGAGCAACTGTATTCTTTCCCTTTGTCATTTCCCTTACCATTATTATTATTGGTGGTAGCAGTAGTGGGTTTGTATTATACCTTAGTTACTGAACTGTTCTTATGTCAACCTGTGGGAGTTACATTCTTCTGATTCTCCTCCCCATCCCTCTGGGAGCGGGGGGAGGAAAAAAGGAAGGAGTGAGAGAGTGGTTGCGTGGTTCAGAGTTACTGGCTGGGCTTAAACAGGTGGTTGAGAGGGAAAAAGTTTCATGCTTAAGTCATCATTATTCACAGAACAATAAAAGGAACAACTACAGAAAGACAAAGTAAACAGATACATAAAACTGTTTTCTGCTTCTACGTATGTTCTTTGGATCAGATATTACCTTCTCATGAGATAAGGAAAAGGTTTTTTTCTGAAATTGAGACTAAACATGATGAGCAGACACGGGTATGTTGACGTATGAGCAACCTACTGTTAAAACTTGTCTACCACAGGTCTTCTGGGCCAGACTTTATTCAAGGTGTTAATCAAAGGAGACAGGTAAGAATGGCAGCTGCTGAAGTACAAGCATTCAGATTTACAAGCAGTAATTGTGTAAAAGGATCTTAGTGAACA
>NW_009927655.1:1053-21814 GCF_000696875.1 Nestor notabilis | reverse complement strand
CCCTACACAGAGCTCATGGATATACAACACATGCTGTTTCACACACAGCCTAGGGTATATGAAATAATTCCCCAAATAGCAGAGTTGAGCCATGACAGTCATGAAATTAAATAACGCAGGGAGACATAGCTTTAACTTTTGTAACTAAAGGTACTCATATACACACATGCACATAGAAATACACACAACAGGCCTGTAATTCCTTCCTTCCTTGCTCCCTCCCTCCCTTCCTCCCTCCTTCCTTCCTTCCTTCCCTCTTTCCTTCTTTCCTTCCTTCTTTCCTTCCTTCTCTCCCCCCTTCCTTTCTTCCTTCCCTCCTTCCTTCCTTCCCTCTTTCCTTCCTTCCTTCCTTCTTTCCTTCCTTCTCTCCCCCCTTCCTTCCTTCATTCCTTCCTTCCTTTCTCTCTCTCTTTCTCTCTCTCTTTCTTTTTCTCTCTCTCTTTCTTTCCTTTTCTCTCTTTCTTTCTTATCACTTGAAATACCTTCATCCTCCTGGAACTGTTTCATTCCTGGCAGAATGAAAGTCTCAATAATTTCTTCACTCTTTGGTTATTTCCATACACATTGCATCAGTTAGTGAGGAAAGGAGATATTTAATACAGTCAGAAAAATGAAAAAGAAAGCAGCTCTTGAATTAGCAAAGTCTACACTGGTAAAGAAAGAATTTTCTCATTTTGCTCATGATGGTTAATCCTGCTTTATGTCTTCAGTGTAAGAACATTTTTTTTAGCACTAAGTTAAAATACTGTGGTATCTTTGCATTTAATTCACTGAATACAAATATTTCTTTGCTTCCTAAGCAACAATCTGCAATATATTTTATCTTGTGAACTCAGACCCTGATTTTATTTGGTTCATGTTTTGTTTTTATTTTGTAGTGAGCTGCAAACCAGAGTAATGCACCATCATTTCTAAATTTCCAGTTTTCAGTAGTCATACAGGCACGTACTGCTTAGCTTGAATTTATCTCAAGCCCTAGATAGTGCAGTCCAATCTGATAATGTGTGCAGACAGTAGACATCAGAAAATATGTCCTTGTGTAAACACAATATAGCTGGACCTGTTTGTCAGGATGGAAAGGTGTATGAAAGGACACTGCACTTGGTGCCCCGAAGGGAAAATATGATGTACTATCCAAGGCAGAGTATTAATCATAGCTGATATTTCTGGACAATAAAGTAGAGTAATCCTTGTGAACAATCTCTCTTCAAGGATAAAAAGGGAAAATAAGGAACTTGCAGTATTATATGAAACAACATAGCCTGACATAGGACAAAGCTAGAAACATCTCAGAAATCTCATTTGGAAAACAGCTTAATAATTCCTACATGGTTTATTGTGGTTAAGGTAATTTTTTCTCCTACTGCATCAGGGTTATTTTCTTGCTTGCACCACAGACACCTGGGCTCCCTGCAAAGTTGGCAAACCTGTAGTAAGTGAAAGCACTTGTCCATTTAGACTTGCAGAGTTCCCAAGGTTAGACCATTTCTTCCACAGAAGAGAAAATGTTAGTACAATTTCAAAACCCCCAGGACCTGGATGTGCAGACAGTGATATTGTTACCCACTCGTATAAGACATTTCAGCTGTTAGATGTCCGAAATGTACTAGTATCATGCAATGAAACACAAATTATATGACGAGGCACAGCAGGTTCAGTTTTAAAGAAACATTTCTCTTCACAATGAAAATACTGAACAAACCTGGGGCCATAACATAACTTTAGGGCAGAAACACGGAGGATAGATGCAATTGAGTTTACTAAATTCTGCCTATGCAGTGTCAGGAGCACAGGAAACCACATCTAACCTTTCACATAGGATAAGTTCATTTATCAACTGTGCACACTAAGTATGACACTAAAAGCAGACAACAACTACATGTTAAAATGAAAGAACTGAGATGCTTTCCAACACACTGGATCCTTATAAATCTAAGTGAAAAACAGTGAAGACAAAGAAGTGCAAGAAATTCATTAACCTGCAGCTACACAAAAAGCACCAAAAATTCTGTACATCTGAAAGGCAAAATCAACAATCTGTCATTCCTTCTGGAAAAGATCTAAGTTTTTAGACTTGAAACCACAGGCTTTAATTCATCTGGGAAAGAAATGTGGCCACATTTCTTCAAGGCCAAAGAAATACTCCTGCTCTTCACCGTCCTGTTGGGAAGAATCAGAGAGAGCCCATAGAGTTTCAAATGCACTATGGCTAAGTCACAATTTCAGGTTCAAGATAAAAGATATCTTACTTTTTTCTGCTTAGGGAAGTGTCAGGACTCTGTTATATCTAACTTCTTGGTGAGTGAGTAAAGAGTGAGCGTGGAGACTGTTCTTTTGGACACATAAACTGCCACTGCCCAGGTGCTGGTCCAGGTGGCCTAATCATGGGCTCATTCCTCTCCTTAGTCAGAAACAGACACAAATTACACTTAATTACAAGGCACATGGGGCACAGGTTTTCCTTAAACATTTACCCATGAAGAAGGAAGCAGCAGCAAGTCATCTTCAGGCAGAGGGTGCTGCTTCCCTTTCCACTCCTCAGAAGAGCCCATGTTGGGGATATAGCAAATCATGTGTTCAGAGTTACAGATGGGATCTGAGTCCTTCAAAAGGGACCATCCTTAGTCACAGACATTTATTGAGGGAAGGACTCCCTCTCCTGCTGTCCTGTCTCATGCACCTGACCTTAGTGTCACCCAGCTCTGTATCCACTGGGTAGATTACCTCAGCCTGCTGCCAATTATTATTACATACCCAAACAGTGAACAGCATGCTGTCAAGTGACACCTTTCAAGCATTCCACAAATGTCATTTATTTTAAAATATTTGTTTGGGTTTAAATTTTTAATCTAAAATACAAAATTAATGTGGCAAACAGTGAAAGAGTTTACATTTTACAAACATTTACCAAAGAAAAGAACTCTTTGTGTCACTGACTAAAGATGGAGTGGTTTAGGAATGCTTCTCTAACACTTTTCTTTGTTGTCTGATACAGAGCTTAGTGCAGTAGGATTTAATTTTTAGTGTCACCATGAAATGCAGTGTGCTGCACATGAAATGTTAATGTAATGCATAAATGTGCAATTAAAAAAAAAAACCAAGGTGATATAAACAAAAAAGTTTAAAATTGGCGAACTATTCCATAGTTTGCAAGTGCCATTAGGCAAAAGTAGTGGATTTTTCATCTGTTTAAATTTTGACTTTGTTATTTCACTTCTTTTCCTTTCTTCTAACCTCTGAATTTTCCACTCTGCCCTAGGAAGAACCAAATGCTCATTAAGTCAAACTCAATATTACACTGATTTATTCAAAGAGCACTGGACATTTAGATATATATGTGAACCCATCTAACTCCAATGCCATCAGTGAAGCTACACTACTTAACACCAGCTGAAGCTTAACTTCCTTGAGCAGGAAATTCCAAAGAGTAGGACTCCGGAAGGAGAACTAGAACTGTTGAACAACCTTTTGCTTCTTTCCATTTTATGAAAGTTAAAGGGTTACTTTGCTTAGGACTCAATGCATTCTCATCTGCATCTTTTCCTCAATACTCTTTGCACCTGGATTTGGATGAATGAAATAACCCCAGCATGTAGTAACTCTTGTGTTTCACCTTGTCTTAATTCAGACTCCTACACATAAAACCTACATTTTGCAAGATTTCAGTAAACTCAAAGAACATATTGTCTTCTCCAGTGAAATGAAGACAGCATTTTCCTGCCTCATAAAGCTGTTCTGAGGGTAAATATAATAAACAGTTTAAGTTTACAGATAATAAGAAATAATTTTGTTTAAATGTCTATGCTGTAAGGCAGAGGAATGAGCAGAGTTCAAAATGACTTAGTATTGTAATGGATAAATAAAACAAGTACTCCAATAACATGGCCAACGTCAAGTGACTACAGAAACATTACTCCATTTGTATATTTGGACCACAGTTGTGCTGTCTGTAGTTACACACTCTAACCGAAACTGTTTGTCAGCATAAAAAAATACTGATAGAATATAATATAAAACAAAACATTTTTTTTTAACAACAGTGACAAAGGCTGGGTCTACACCACTGGATTTTTCTGATGGAAAATGTTATGCCATATTCCCAGGCCAAATGGTAGAGGCTGGCTCATATCTTTTTAGGACCTAAATCTCTCTCTGGTTGGTCATTCAGGTGGTCACACTGCACAGGTCTGTGCTGTCCTCAGTGCTCACCTCTGTGCTGTTAAGTCAGCACTGGGTTTTTATCTGTGAACTTTTTATTTTAATTACTTCACTGCACCTGAAATAGTAGGGATAGTTACCAGAATTAGGTTTTAATAGTATCATGTTGATGGCAGGTGTTGTGCGGTTTGGGGTATTTGCCTCAGGGCAGGTTAGGAGTGCAATGTAGCATGATATGATGTGTGATGGTATATGAATGACAGTATAACCTCTGTAGGGTAGACAAAGACAGATCTGAAATCTGCCTTATTGCTTGTGAAATCTGATCCTTACTGCTTGTTCTGAGAGATCACTCTTGTGTCCTATAGAGAAACAGTTTGTTTGCTCTGTAGAGGACCCAGAAATAAGGCACCATGCATGCACCGCTGTTGCGGTTTAACCCCAGTAGGCAGCTGAGCACCATCCAGCTGATCAGTCACTGCCTCCCTCAGTGGGATAGGAGAAGAATCAGAAGGGCAAAAGTGCAAAAATTTACAGGTAGAAATGAAGACAGATTAATAAATATAAAAGGGGAGGGAAAGGAGAGGAAAAAAGGGAGAGAGGGAGAACAAATCCAAGAAAAACAAATGATGCAAGAGAAAGCAATTGCTCACCAGCTACTGACTGATGCCCAGCCACTCCCTGAGCAACAGCAGCCCCTGCCAATCTCCACACCCCAGTTTTACTGCTAAGCATAGTGTCATATGGTATAGAATATCCTCTTGATCAGTTGGGGTCAGTTATCCTGGTTGTGTCTCCTCCTAACTCCTTGTGCACCCCTAGCCTGCTCATTGGTGAGTCAGACTGAGTAACAGAAAAGGTGTAAAAGAACAGCCCAGCAACAGCTAAAACATCCCTGCGTTATCAACACTGTTTTCACCACAAATTCAAATAATAGCAAAAAATACAAACTACTATGAAGAAAATAAATGATATCCAACATCAAAACTAGTACAACTGTGAAAAGTCAGAGAATCAGGACCCATTCACGTCCCTTGCTGGTTCTGTATATGAACACAAGAGAAATGAAAGTTAGGACACAAAATAAGATCCTTGGATAATTGCATGTCCTTCTTAAATCTAAATGTACTGCGTATTCCTCCTTAATTTATCTGTTTTAAGTATCTGATTTGGAGAGTAAATTGTAAAGTTACTTTTTGCAGCAAGAAGTGACATAAAATGATCTTTGAAGAAAAAAAAATGAAAGTTTAAAAATCAAAAATTTCTGTTTTCATGTATATTAGTAGTTGAGTATTCAAACATCTAACAGTGCATAATATGTTGTACTTATAATTTGAAACGGATAACCAATCTACATAAGATGTTTTAATAGGCAGGTGGCCATAATTGCTCATTTCTCTTCAAAAGGCAGTGAAAATACAGTCATCACAATGAAGACAGTATAAAGATATGAAATATTCTGCTTCCCTGTTGTCCATTTATTTCAAGAATGTCATACAAATAACATAAAAAGTATTAGCTTTGTATCACAAATGTGTGATACGTTCATACCTTGATTATATTCCAGAGTGCTTAAATCTTGAATTCCACCTTCAATAAAGTAAAATAATTAAATTAAGGTAAATTTCTAGCTAATTTTTAATGAGATTTGGGCCAACACATTTGAAGTTCAAAATGAAGCCACAGGGCCGCCATGTTTTTCTCTTTTGCATATCAGAATTAAATTGACCTTCTAAATTTCTCCAACATTATAAAGCTAGAAAAAATTGGAGCCATGCAGCCAGACCCAGCTCAAGGTTTCCCACAGGTTACAACAACTCACACAAATGTAAAGCTCACTTACCATAGCTGTCAGCAAAATTCAATCTGCCTTATCTGAGGTAATATGGGCCAAGACCAATCTAATCAGGCAGCAACGGGTAGGCCAAGGCCTGAGCAGGGGTGATCAGCACCATAGAGATGGCATCATTGGGATTGTCCCTGGAGAACGAGATTGTCACCGCCAGAAGTGAAACAAGAGACAGGCGAGGAGATGTGTGACTGCTAGCAGCGGCCACCTCAAATTCAATAATCTCCCATCCAAGTTATCAGCCTGCTTTGCATGAACTTTATGTTAGCCTCATACCCAGCCCAGATTTGTTCTTCAGACCCAGATATTCCTCTCTGTGTTGCTGCATAGAAACTTTTCCAGGACTTATTTCATTCCCAAAGTATTAAATCCATGGCAAACTGATAATGTTTTTATTATCTGTAATATTAGAATCAACATTAGCTATGTGAGCAGTATTAAGTAGCTCAAGTTAGTATCTCCTAATTCCAGAGCCCTAGCAGTAAACATGGGAAAAGGAAACATCTCAGTCAGTCCTGTGGCAGTTCTCCAGCTTTCAGCAGTGCAGTATGTAGCCATTTCAGATTTCAGATAGCTCAGAGACAAATGCTGATACAACTTTGATGCTCCTCTGAAACTTGTTTTTGAAGGTCTTCCATTTCTTTTGCAAGAAAACTCAATAGGTTTAGTTTTAAGCTCCTGCCTTCTCTCCTGAGCTGTCTTTGACAACTCTGTCCAGAAACGGAACACTAAACACTTGCACTTACAAATCTAAGTGGAAGTCATCGTACAAGATCAACTTTTGTCGTATTTTTATTGTGCTACTTTAACCTTGCAACACAAGTTCCACAGATGGAATTGATTTCAGCAGTATTGTCTTGGATGTTTGTGAGAGCACACTTGATCCCACAGTAGGTTATGATAGAGACCAAAAAAGCTAAATCATGTTAGCTTAAGCTTAAGACAGTTTTTACCTTACAATACAAATCATAAGGTCAGACTGGATTATCAGTTGGATTCCAAAACTTCTCAAGCATATTTTTTCTATAACAGCCTGCTACAGAAGAAGGGGTTTTTTTCCTCTTGTGCAGGCTATGCTTTACATTGCTCAGTGCTTTCTCCTGAGATTCTACCACTTAGAAAGACAAAACAGTCTTCCAAAGAAACTCTAAAGTGGGGGAGGTCATTTAAAATAAATATTTATAATGTAATACTTTCAATCATATTTAATATTTATACTAAATAACTTTTTAATAATAATTATTTTTAATAAAATATTATCAAGTAAGATCATCTCTGGTCAGAGCAGTTTCTGTTACATGTGGATGGAAAAATTGGTGATGGAGAATTGCAAGATCTGCTTGAGAGTATGGTTGCTTCTTCTTTCAACTCTTTTTCACCTCTTTTACAAAACTTCTTTTACACTGCTTTTCCTTAATTTGTAATCACTCCTGCCTCCCCACACATGTTTTTTGTTTTTGTCTTTCTCTTGCTCTTCCTTTGAGTTTAGTCCTTTTTTTCTCCGATACAAGAACAGAGTGCTAGAAAACATTTACAAATGTACCTCTTTGTTTTTCTGCCAGGGATTTAAGCAGAAATACTCTGGACTACACTGACATTCACTGTGAACATCCACCTCTTTTTACTCTTTTTTTTCTTTCTGTTCTCTTTTGCGTAAACCTTCTCTGTTATCTGTTCCACTGCCCATCTCAAATGTATTGATCTCATGAGAAAGAGGCCACCTGAGAAAATACCCTGATTTATTTCTGCTCCTTGCCAAACTACATTTTATCCATGGAACTTAAATTTCCCTTTCCAATAGAAAAGGTAAGTAAATTTAGACAAAGTAGGTCCAGTTCCTCATGTAGCTTTACCACTGCACAGTAAATCAGCTTTTAAGAAGAGTGCTATTAAAAGTAAGAATTAACAGTGGTTGAGATATTTCAACATGATGATTTTTCATCCAAAGCTTCTGCTTGGTCAAAAAAACTAACATTTGGTGAATTAATACCAAAAGCTACACAGATTTCCACCAGAAACCTTCCCATCCTCACATCAGTTCACCCGATACCTATGATCACCCCACACTCTCAGAGACATAGTTCATTTCAGTACTGGGGATCCCATAGATGATGACTTACTCACAGACCAGGCCTTGACCTTACATGCAGTCTGCAGATTATCTATGCCTCTGCTTTCCCAGTAGAAGTAGCAAAATTTTACAAGGAGTGGAACAATGACATGAAGAGATGTTTTATTTCTTGACTTGTGGGATTAGTAAACCCTTTTTCAGTGAAAAATATTTACCAAAACCCAGAGAATTTCTAAATGCTTGCAGATAATTTATTTGAATCAAGGCATTTATTCAAATGAAAAACCCCTTCAAAAGCATTTCTGTGCAACAGGGTCCTACTTTATTTATTTATTTATTTGGTAAGTCCAAGCAGCACCTTATGCAGCATTCTCCAGTACTCTGTTTACTACAGGTTTAACTAACTTAAGCAGCAATTGGTCTATACTGCATCACCTGGGAGGCAATTTCATAAACCAGAAGACTTCCCACAGGAAAGAAAGCATAAAATGCTCCCTGCAAGGTAACCTTTCACCCTGGCATACCCTCACAGCCTTGCATCATTCCCAAGAAGCTGAACTCATACCTTACTTAAGCAGGTGAAAATCTGATGGCAGGGGAGGCGTGATCAGCTGCACAACGTTTATAACATTTTGGTTGTGACATGCACTCCTGTAATTGATATGCACTGAAGCTAAAGTATGGGTTGCCCGGAGGAAAGGACAATCCTGTTTAGACTTTTTGTTCAGTTTTGGAAAGGATATTTTTAAATCCAGGAGGGAGAAACAGCACAAGCCTTAACATTTGTAGTCATAAATTGAAACACTCAACAAAAAGCCAGGAATGTTTAGTCCACTAGAAAGAAGAGATTAACCAGGATCCCATCCTGAAGGAGTCAATCTTTGAATTTGATTTGGGCTTCCTAACCAGGAATACTACAGAGATACTTACAGATGTGAGGATAGTAATGAAGTGGAAAATGGTGTGGGGAGAAACGAGAGGAATTTGAAAGGCAGCCAAATAACACTGCCTACATATATCCCCATAAGTACTGAACATCTGCAGGAGACACATATGTAAATGGATTAGAGCCCTGGAACAGTTAGCAAGTTCTCTGTCTCACTGCAGTGTATAGAACAGATAAATAAATAGTGGGCATATGTGGTATATATTTAGATGGTGCATTAGACTTTAAAATCTCTGTCTAACTGAATGCATTAGCCTGTATTTTCTGTTTATGCCTCTGGGATGCCATGGAAACACAGCACTGAATCCTAATGGGTCTCTCCTGGCAATAAATAAACAAAGTCTTTGTCTATTTATGTTTCAATTTCTTTCTTTTTCTTTTCTTTTTTTTTCCATGTAATTTACAGTTTCAGAAGGAAAACAGACTTACCCCCACCCATTCACTTTGGTTGAAAAGCGTGCTGAAAATGTAAAATGCACCTTCTAGTGGCCACTGCAGCCTTCTATACAGCTGCTACTACCATCCGTAAGTAGAGAATGCCACCTATTTGTGTTGAACTTCCTTATAAGGAAAAAATGTGGCCTATATAATTAAACCTTGAGTCAGGGTTCTTTTAGTAAATTGCAGCCCAATCTAGAGAGCACTTAATATACTTGTTGAAATTGAAAGCTGTTCTTTTCTTTACAAGTCTAAGAGGCTACAGCCAGTCCCTTTTTGTATAGACAGTAACAATGTTCATTGCCTTTAAACTGCTCCTCTAAAGCAGTGACACACTATCACTTCCCTTGTTCCAGAGCTTATTAAAGCAAACCGAAGCAATCACCTCCATCAGGCTAAAGCACAGCAGCAAGGTGAAACTCTAAGCACCGAGTGATAGAAATACTGAGTATCACACAGCATCGGTTTGCCATCTGGCACCTGCTGTCCCTGTCTGAAATGAATAAAGTCATCGAGAGGGGATGTTGTGCAGCAACATGAGTAATAGAAAGACTGATAATTATCTATGTGGAGAAGTGGGCAGATTTAATTAGACTACTCAAATCTGAAGAGTCAACTGAATCCAAAAGCAGTAACCTCAGCTGTGGAGGGCAGCCACATGGTCTCACTCAAGATTTCGGGTCAGACTGAAATTCAGCAGGGACCTTTGTAACTAATTTAGAAATGCAGTGCCATGTGCTTGACTCCACATCTGTCAGGCAGTTCTTGGGCAGGACTGACAGCAGTACCAGGTATGCAGGTTTGGTGCAATGCATGCTACAGTCCCTGTTGTACCAAGTCTGAATAACAAGCTGGTTTCTGCGAGCCTTTCCAACTGCCCCAGCAGAGACAGCAGGTCTTCACTGAAATGGTTGTCAATCATTGGAACAGGCTGCCAAGGGAAGTGGTTGAGTCCCCATCCCTGGAGGTATTTAAGAGATATGTAGATGTGGCACCTGGGATGTAGTTTAGTGATGGACTTGGCAGTGCTAGGTTAATGGGCAGAAGGTGCTAGAAGTCTTTTCCAACCTAAATCATTCTATGATTCTGTGATTCTGTACTTCTAAGAGGGAGGCAGGAAGAAGGGTTAGTGTACTAAATGCCCTTAGGGTGTCCCTCAGGTGTAAGGCTGTCCAGTATAAAGGTGAAACTGGGACAACTTACAGCAGCCTTGAGTCTCCAAAATACGCAAGGGCTGCTGATGAACTAAGGCAGATCACCTGGGTGGTGCAACTGATGTTAATATGAAACAAATTCATATAATTATAAATTAGTGTGCAGGGGACCAGGTAGTAAAGAAGTAGTCTTGGAAATGACAGGCGCAGCATGTGAATCTTGAAAACTTTCTCTCTTGCCCTTCTCCCAAAGTGAGTATATGCAAGTAAAGTAAAATTCATTGATTGCTTTCTGTTCCTGCTTTTATTTTTTGATGCTTCCATAGGAATGGAAACAGTTGTTTATTCATACTTGGATTTTTACTTTTTTTTTTAATCTGACCAGCAGGCTAATGTATAGCAAAGGAACATCATGACAACTGAACAAGAAAATGAAGTAGTTAAGAGGATTTAATTCAGTCTGTTGCACTAGCACTTGCAAAATCTTGATTGCACATCTTCTTTGGACATGATGTTATGCTAGAAGGCATAGACTGCGAAGAATCTATCAAGCAGGGAATGACCATTCTCATCAACTGTCTTCCTCCTCCCATGTCACCTATAACACAGTTGCCTCCCCTGCTCCTGGTCAGCAAAGAGAGGAAGCAGATGCTCCCCCAGGAAGTAACTTTCTATCTGAGGAAGTGGCAGCAGAACAACAACCCAGGACCAAAAAAGAAGCTGGATGCAAGGGAATTTTGGACTTTGCAGTTGGGCTTGAGTCAGAGACAAATGTCAAACAGAGCAACTCAGTGAGCCACACAGCATGAACTACTCTCAGCCCAGAAAGCTACAAATTCCAGTTAACTACTAGCAGACAACCCAGCTAATCAGGGCTTTCCACACCTTAGTCATACAGGAGATTCATAAAACAACATGACACAAATAGGACAAATTAATACTAGATTTTATATTGTAACTGGTTAAAATATGGTACTTGGCTATAGCTACTTTCTGCTATTTTGTCAGCCTAGTTAGATACAAATTTTACAGCAGTGACACATCCAAGTGGTGGGGTCAAGAGACCCTGCTGTTTAAGGCACTTGCTTTCAACTATCAGAGATCTGGCAAAAATTGCCAGTATAATAGCAATTGTTCAGAAATCACTCAAGTACGTGTCAGAGTCTGATTCCTTCAGTGTCTGTGTAGCACTAGATTGTGTGAACCCCTATATGACACGGCAGTCAGTATTATGCTCTTGCCAGATGTCTTTTAAATGTGTAGTTCTTCACACTTCGTATAAGTGGTGAACACCATTACAGAACAGCTAAAACAATTACAGAAGATTCCAGGTATTTTGGACTAGAACCATCTGAGAATGCACAAAAAAGGCATGACCTAATCCCACCTTCTTTGGCAGAGGGAGTCAAATAGCAACTTCATCAGCTGAGGCCAACAGAGTCAAAAATATTCTTTTCAATGGCTTTTTCAGGGAGAAGGGTGAGGGGATGAAGGCACAGACCCAGAGCATCTTCATGCAGTGAATCACTTTATTGGCTACTGCTCTAACTTTTTATATCATTCTAACAACACTTATTTTTAGCCTATTGATTTAGCTTTTATACCATTCTATTTGTAGCCTTTCATGTTTAGTTCCTGACTTATAGTTTGTTTTTTAACACTGCTCGCTTTCTCACTGCTCGCTTTCTCACAACCAGTCCCAGAATAGCCTGTCTCTTACCTTGATGCTCTCTCCTCCTCAGGCAGGTGTCTTGGTATCTTATGCTCTCTCCTCCTCAGACAGCTGGGTTGCTCTGCTTGATTGTACTTTGTTTCTTCTTTAACTCTTTCTTCTCCAGCCAAGCAGTTACTTCTCTTTGGCAATAATCATATAGTTTCCCTTGTCTCCCACAGTGGGGGAGGGGGGTACATGGAGAGAGATTGAGACTTAGACAGCTACACACAGCTGTTATAGTCCCTCAAGCACTGTGGTGGGTTGGCCCTGGCTAGACAGACCCTCAGCTGGACAGATGACAGAAAACCATAATGGAAAGCTAAAGATGGGAACAAATCGTTCACCAATTACCATCATAGGCAAAATAGACTTGACTTGGGGTAAAAATTAATTTACTACTGATCGATTCAGAGTAGGATAATGAGAAATAAAACTAAATCTTGAAAACACCTTCCCCCTTCCTCTCCTTTCTGGGCTCAATTTCATCCCCAAATTCTCCACTTCCTTCTCCCCAAGCAACGCAGGGGGATAGGGAATAGGGATTGTGGTCAGTTCATCACACATTGCCCCTGCCACTCCTTCCTCCTCAGAGGACTCCTCATGCTCTTCCCCTGCTCCACCATGGAGACTTTCCCACAGGAGACAGTCCCCCAAGAACTTCTCCAACATGAGTCCTTCCCATTGTATGCAGTTCTTCACAAACTGCTCCAGCATGTGTCCCTTCCACAGGGTGCAGTCCTTCAGGAATAGACTGCTCCACCATGGATACCCTATGGGGTTACAAGTACTGCAGCAAACCTGCTCAGCTGTACACTCCTCTCTCCATGGGGCCATAGGTCTCGCCAGGAGCCTGTTCCAGCAATCCATGGGGGTACAGCCTCCTTTGAATGCATCTGCCTACTCCAGCGTGGCATCCTCCATGGGCTGCAGGTGGATACCTGCTCCACTGTGGACCAGCATGGGCTGGTGAGGCAGGGAGACAGGCTTCCTCACCATGGTCTTCATCACTGTAAGGATGTAAGGAAATCTCTGCTCCTGTGCCTGGAGCACCTCCTGCCCTCCTTCTGCAGTGACCCTGGTGTCTGCAGAGTCACTTCTCTCACATATTCTCACTCATCTCTTCTGACTGCTGCTGCTGTTGCACAGTTTGTTCCCCCCTTATTAAATATGTTATCCCATAGGCACTAGCACTAGCACTGCCACTCATGTGCTGGGCCTTGGCCAGTGGCAGGTCCATCTCGGAGCCTGCTGGCATTGCCCCTTTTTTGGACATGGGGAAAGCTTCTACAAGCTTCTCGCAGAAGCCATCCCTGTAGTCCTTCTACCAAAACTTTGCCACAAAATCCAATACAAGCACTTGTTATGAATTTGCATGCAGCTCTGTTGTATCACGAAGAACATGACATTTTGTCTGCATATACTCTCTACCCCTTTTTTATTAGCATGTCCAGTCCTAGATATTTTAAAGTAGTGGCTCCAAATTTAACTGAGATTACTTTAACATTCAATGTGCAGCACAACAAAACAACACGAATTCAATGTTCTGATGACAAATGTTGCAGAAGGATAACATCACCAACTAAACACTTACTGATATATGGCATTTGTAATCACTCAGGTTCCAAGTTTTTTCCAGCTCTTCGAGAAAGCTTGACTTTTGGTTTAAAAATGTGAACTGAAATCTGAATTTTCATAAGTGTTTGCTACCTACATAGTGAAGCTTTGGGATGTTTAAAATGCAGATCTTCATCCCAGTTTTGTGACTTGCATATTATCTGAAGAGCTTACCATCTATGTATTTGACAGAATTAGTCTCTCATCTTCCTGCAGAGTCCTGTGGCTTCTAACTCAGTAGCATGTGAAAGCAGACAAACCTCTTCTTTGCTATCAGCATAGAGTGAGTTTTATATCAGACATATGTGTCTCATTGTAATCCCTACAGGGGGTCTTACACTTCCCTGAAATGATTCCTCTGATCATGTCCTTCTTCCCTGCCCTCAGTAATGCCTATTAAGACCTAGACATGGCTTCCAAACATTCTGTAAGGCAACATATTCTTTTCATGCAAATATCAAATAATTACATCATTCACACATTCAGCTCTATCTTTTCCCTATGCACTTGCTTCTTTACCACTTTGAGTTCTATCAGTTCTCCTCTCCATGCCCCACCAATCACACACATAGCCCACACATTAAACACAATCATTTTTATGTTAGGAAAGTTATTAGATTAATGTTGGGTTTTTTCTCTAGTAGGATATTTTTTCTCAGTCCTTCGAAACAAATGGCACAATTTTTCTGGTACTCTGTGTTTAACACCTCTGATAAACAGGGGCAAATTCATCACACAAGATCACCAGGAGCTTCTGAAGCTATATGTAGTGCTTGCCAGAGCTTTTTGGTGCTGATGACTCATATCTGTGAAATGGAGCTCCAACAAGGGCCAAAGATAGGACATTTATTCCTCTCCCTAATTTAGTTAGCCATGAACTGTACTTGCTGTATTTTCCTCAGTTCTAAGAACTCCGTTCTGCCTTAGTTCTTAAATCAAAGGGAGATTTTGTCAGATAGTTGCATTCTTCAATATTGTTTATTGCAATCCCACAGTTTCACATGGCAATATCTTTAAAATGAATACGTGTCTTTTCCCATACAGAAATCTTTAAACCTCATAACCCATCCTTATGCCACCTGACTGTCTATTCTCAAGCTGTGCTTTTTGAATGTATCTACATCTGATCCTTTAAAAATGCTTCTGAGACTTAAACAATTGATGTCAAACTGACTGGTCTAATTTAGTGCAATTCTTTTAGATCCTTTTCAAAAGTAATTGGGGTGTTGCATTAGTTATATCTCTCGCCTCCAGAGACTTGTCCTATTTTTTAAGTTTTCTTTAAGATTTTCTGCTTTCTCTATTCTTTGCCTGCATCTTGTACTTGGTCAGATGCAAGACCCTTTAAAGGGTTCAAGACCCTTCAAGACACCATCAGCTTCAAGGTCACACTCTGTACATGCTTTTCAACTCCTACTGTTAAAAATAACATCAAAGGCACCTAGAATCAAAAGAGACTAGAGAAAATTATGCTTCCGTTTTCTTTACTTTGTACACTTGAAAGTACTTCCTTCTGCGGCTAGTTTCATGAGTTTCCTTATTTTAACTACCTTCACCTGTTTCTTGTATAGGTCACTCATGCAGCTGGAGGAAACAGAACAGCACAGTTTAAAATAAGAAGAAAAATTATTAAAAATACCTGGAGGACCTGGGAAGAAATGTAGTAGCAGGAACTGCTTTTAACTCATTTTCTAAGCAGACATAAGATCCAGGAGCACAGACAGGGCACTCCAGCCTGGGACATACTTTCTAGATGTTCCCTCCAGCATATAACTACACAGCTTTGTGTGTGCAAGGTCTGGACAAAATTTAGTAGCAGAAGTGCAAGGTGATTAATAACTAATTTATGTTTGGAATGTTGCAATAAGGAAGGAGTGAAAACATGCACTTAGCACAAGCTTAAGCTGTGCTGTCAATAATATCTGACCAGGAAAGAAGGCAAATGTGGACCTACCTGTGTCAGCCCACATATTTCCAGTGAGATAGAAAGTACCAATACCATACAAAATCCTGCTGAGGACTCTGGGGTTTTTTTCAGTTCTGTTTGCTTGTGTAGTCCTAAGATTTCAAAAATAGGTTTGAATAATCTTGGCTACCAAAAGCAGCCTACCATACAGACTTAGGACTCCAGCTAAGGAGAATATCTCAAAATAATTATTTGTTAAAAATTCATTTTTAATTGCTTGATACATTTCCAGGCAGTTGGCATTTCATAAAAATAAAAGAACTAACTAAAGTTCATATCATTTGAGTTTGTATCAAGTTGCAACCTCAGGCTTTGCTCAGTAGGTAAATGTCTTAAGTATTGAATTTAATGGATTAATTTACTTTAAAATATTTCACTTCAAAATTTTAAATCAGATTTCATTTTCATTTTTTTTTACAGCTGGCTTAGAACTTCAAATTATACTGAGCTTTTTGATTTGTTGGTCAGTTGGTTGCTTGGTTGGTAGTTTGTTTTTTTTTTGCTTTTCCTCCCATGCGAAACAAGTTGAAAAGCAGAACTTCATCATCTTCATAATAAAATACGTCTATGACCTTGGGAATGTTCCTGTACCCACATGGCAGGGAAGAAATCTGAAAGTAAATATCAGTGTTGCTACTTTCAGAAAATCTTACAGCAAAGACATGAAAAGTTCAGGAACATGGTTTCCAATTTTTTGGTACAGAATAAACCAAGTAGTTCTGTGAACACAGCATTCATTTTTCTCACTAAATACAGAAACTGGGACAACCACTATATTTATTCAAATAGGTACAGCAAACCCTAGGTCTAGGTCCCTCCAAATATAACAAGGTGAGCAGTTGGGGAAAAGTTTTCTTCAAGTCTTGGTTTTCCATGTAGTCATTGCTTGAGGCAGATAAAGAAACAAATATAACCTGAAATGTCAGCAGTCTTCTGAATAAACAGCATTTTTTTTAAAAAGTGAATCTTCCCATTGTACTAAATTGTTTTCTCAGTTTATATTTGCTTTTTACAAAGTTTTGCAACATTGTAATAAAATAATTATCATTATGGTGCTTTGCTTTGAGTCTTGGAATAAAAATATCCTGAATCTCCGTACACCATGTCACAGAAGTCAATCTTCCACACAAAGTAAAAGTACAACTATGAAACTCAAAAAAATTTGAATGGGCTTTTCTCAAATATACAAGCCATAGCAACTAGTCCTAAGTTCAGGAAATTCACAGAAAAAAGTCATCAAAGCAATTTCTTTAGGAATGTTAACAGCAGATAAATAATGATTGCCTGAAAAGGAATTGAATTTCAGTCCTCCCCATAACAACCACGACGACAACCTGAGCTTTTAACTCGCTAAGATGATTTTGAAAAATAATTATGAGAAATACTATGTTGTCCTTTTCCTGACCTCTTTCTACCAAACAAAATAGCTTAGATTTTGAATATTCATGTTCATTACATGGAATAAAGCCCAGAGTGTTTGTGCCACACTGTCTAATAATAGATGCATTTGAGGAAATCTTGTAGTTTGAGAAGAAAAAGATCCTAAATTTAACAAATTATTCACTGGAGATTACTCATTTTTCTCTGATGAGAGGAGAAAAATGTGACAGCATGAACAAAGTTTATAAGCTCATTCATGTCAGCTGAGCATAGTTTTATGTCAAAAAGAATGAATGATAAAAGCCACAAAGCAGAATATTAAAATAAATACCTTCAGGGGAAAAAGACAGCAAAGACTACAACAAAAGAAAGAGACAGCATAGATAGAGCCTCTTCTGAAAGTACAGCAAAGAATTCATCACCTTACTTTGTATTTCTAATTAAGCGAAACACAGAAAAGGCACAGAAACATTGATAACATCAAGCAGTAACTATTGTGTTTTCACAGCTCCCAATCCTTTAAGGAAGGAGATGACAAAAGGATGTGACACTGTACCTACCCCAGGTGCCATAACTTTTCTTTGATCCAGGCTCTTTTTCCACAGAGTTTTGAACAGCACCAAACAACTGTGTCCAGTGACCAATCAGGTAAAGAGTTGTCTAAGTATTTCTCAAATAGTTCTTCATCACTGCAGGAAAGCATAGCAGGTTTTTGATTCTTTTTAATTAAAAGGTGAACTTTGCCTTCAGTGATGTCAGAAACTGATGCCACAGCCTTCTGGCATACGTTTGAGAGGTAAGTCCTTTGTATTTCACCCAAAGACCTCTTGATTTCTAGGGTTTTTTTGTTTAGTGTTTAAATTCTGCTCACTACAAAGTGATTTGAAATTGCTTCTACTGGACAAGGAGAAAAAGGAAAATTATTTTTATTTCAGTCAGTGGGTAAATTCTGCCCAAGATGGTAATTTTTCAGGCTACTAGATTTTCAATGCTGGTAGTCTATGGCAAATTTTTTCAGATGTCAAGTTTTTGCTGGTAACAGCTAAAGAAATATGGCTGTCTCTTCAGTGACTTTACTGGATCTGCCTTTATGACCACTCAGAACTCATCCACTCCCTTTCTGAACAGAGAAAGAGACAGAATTGAGGTAAAGACTGAGAGAAAACAAAACGGATTGAGAGGCTTTAACATTTGTGTGAAGGAGAATTGTCATTTTCATCCTGTTGTAATCCAACATGACAAGCTGAAAAGAGAGTGTTATTATACACTTGCTCAGAGGAGAAAGAAGAGATGTCACATACAGAATAGAACACAGGAATCATGATATAATCTGGTCAGGCTATTCAATCCTTTGCCAAAGAAGCCCAGCACGAACACTGAGAAGCCTCAAGGTTGCTTGTAAGTTTACTATGTCTCACCTTGAGAACTAGAAGGACAAAAAGACAAGAAGAATTCTTTCTCCAAAATGAAACTACTAAATCATTTCCACAATTAAAATAAAAACTCTCAAGAAACGGTAGAAAAGTAAAAGGAACAGATTACAGAATTGTGAGGACCACCAATATGAATAATGAGAAAATTCATAGAATGGTTTGGGTTGGAAGGAATGTTAAAGATCTTCTAGCTCCAACTCCCCTGCCATGGGCAGGACACCTTCCACTAGACCAAGTTGCTCAAAGCCCTGTCCAACCTCACCCTGAACACTTCCAGGGATGTGGCAGCCACAGCTTCACTGGGACTGGGTGACCTGTTACAGTGTCTCACCAGCCACACAGTAAAGAAAATTTTCCTTATATCTAATCTAAATCTATCCTCTGTCAGTTTTAAGTCATTATTCCTTTTTCTATCACTACAGGCCATTGAAAAATGTCCCTCTCCAGATTTCTGGTCCCCTTTAGGCACCAGGAGCTGCTCTAAGGTCTCCCCAGAGCCTTCTCTTCTCCAGGCTGAACAAGCCCAGCTCTCTCAGCCTTTCTTTGTAGGAGAGGTGCTCCAGCCCTCTGATTATCTTCATGGCTTTCCTCTGCACTCAGTCTAACAGATCTATGTCCCTCTTATGTTGGGGGCCCCAGAGCCAAAGGCAGTAAACTTCTGGTTTATGTAAGAATATAATTTTTCTTTCTCCTTCTCACACCAAAAATTTCTTCGGGGACAGAGTTTCTAATACTTGTTTTCAATTGAATTCTTACTGAATGACCAAAAAAGATATCTAATCAATACATAACTGAGAGGCCCACACTCTGATTTCTGTAACAGAAAAGTCATCTTTTCCTGTAATTATGAAGATCCTTCTCATTGCTTTTCTCTGGAATCATTGAAGGATGCTTTATCCACTGGTTTATGGCACTTCAGTATTTACTGTTTCCTAATTTCTGTAATTTTCTATGGTTAGAAAAAAAAAAACCTTTTTGTAATTCAGAATCATCACATACTATCTAAGATGTCCTTTACCAGGTACTACTAATTTTTCTATTGATGATCAGTGCTTGTTTAGAGGCAGTGTCTTGTGACCTTGGATCTTGCTGAGTTTGCAGATAGTTGTACACTTTCAACTTAATACCTTATCCCAACATGACAGAACTTTACTTCTTTCATTACTTCATATATAAACACTCACGTTAGTCTTTAGAAGAGATAAAAAATGGAAAAATCTCTGAATTGAACACTAACTTGATCTTTTATTGGCCCAAACCAGTGTGAAAGAGAAGCAGATTGCTGACTTCAGTTGGACATAGAATTGCCCATATTTGATTTTTCTTACTGTTTCCCAGTAAATACCATGCTCTTCCCCACTTTTGTTTTTGTCAAACAAGGAGGTTCTGTTCTGACAGATTGGTTGTGTTCAGAGAGATTGTTATGTCAGGTTGAACAGGATCCTTTGCCTTCTGATTTATCAAATCTCTGTCTTGGCAGACCTCTTGAGCTGAATGTGTATGTGTGAGGATGACCTTTGAATGAAGTGAACTACTAGAAGCTTTCAGATGATTTTCTGAAGTTCATGTATCTAAAATTGTATCCCCTTGGGAATGGAAAAGCCAGAAAATCTGCAAGACCCTTGCTAGAAAATACAGACATTGACTTGTCAGTCTCCTGTACACACACACACACTTGGACATAGATGTACTTGGTTCCCCTCTTTGACCCAGAGGACTCAATGTCACACAGGTTTGTCATTTGTCCTCAACTTGCTTAGCCAAGCTTTTCAATCAGCTTGTAAATTACCAGGTCTGAAAAATGTTCAAAAAACATGGAATGTCCCATGTGCTTGTTAAATGTGCAGAGTGTACAAGGATGTAGGCAGTTGCAAATACTTCCCATCAGCTACAAAGCAGAGCTGTTATGGAAGTAACATACTTCACAATCTGCTTTATTCACTGAATTCCAGACAGAGAACCAAGCTTTGACATTGTCGTGGTTTAAGCCCAGCTGGCAACTTGGAACCACGCAGCCGCTCGCTCACTCCCCCGCCTT